>NW_004567114.1:52005169-52058036 GCF_000260355.1 Condylura cristata | reverse complement strand
TTTTTTTTTTTTGACACTCATTTGGTTTGAAGTTGGAATTAAGAAATTCTGGGAAAAGGAAGTTAGGTGACTACCCCTAGAAAAGAAAGCCTTCATTCTCAATTTCCTATAATTCTTTTAAAATTCCTTGATAACTTCCAGGGTTCATAGCAAAGCCTTCTGCCACCAGTTGCGGCAGTATGTATTTGTCCTGGATTGATGTTGTACTTACTACAAAAGGTATTCTTACCAATAAGAGACATCAATATTTTGCAAAGAGTACAGCTCTTGAATCGCTCCATCTTTACTTTCAAGTCATTTCAGTAAACTGATGGCTCCAAAATTTATACATGATTATGTAGAACTATTTAGGCAATTAATACTTGTAGAAAGACTATAACTGTAAGGGCCCTCCCTGGTGGCACAACAGGTTAAAGCACTATGAAACTGGTCATAGATCCCCGGCCAGGGAGGTGACCACATAGCACAGTAGACCTTTCCTGTCTCACCCACTGCTCCCCTGAGCAGTGTACTTCATCAATCTGCCTGTCCTACTTCCTGCTCTGTCTCTGAAGAATCTTCTCACCACCCCTGCACCTCTGGCCTGTGCCCCAGTTCTGTAGGCATAAATAAATAAATATTTAAAAGAAAAAAAAAAGGAAGACTATAATTTTACATCTTGCAGAGATAGAAAAACATTAGTTTATGTTCCCTTATTTTCCCAAAAGACAGTCAACAACTGGTTTTGGAATGCCTACAAAATATCAGGCAAGGTGCTAGGAATATAAGGATGTGAAATGCATGAACCTACTTCACAGAACTTCAATCTTTCAGAGAAGCTGAATATACCCTACAAAACACACATCCAATAGAAAGAAACACAAAATCCTTTAAAACATCCCATATGACAACAATCAAGTTTTCTTGTGGATCCAGAAAGATTTTATAGATTGTATACACTTCCAGTGTATAAGTTAGGTTAATATACT
Source organism: Condylura cristata (assembly GCF_000260355.1). Taxonomy (NCBI): domain Eukaryota; kingdom Metazoa; phylum Chordata; class Mammalia; order Eulipotyphla; family Talpidae; genus Condylura; species Condylura cristata. The sequence goes on along the minus strand of NW_004567114.1, from coordinate 52,057,068 downwards.
TCTCAGACAATTGTGATCAAAATGCAACCTTTTGCATGAGCTAGACTGTTTTGGAAATAAACTAATCTTGGTTTAATAGTGATCTTGTAAAGAAGTTAAAGTAAAGGTACAGTAACAGTGTTAGTGATGAATTATTATACAAATATATATTTAGGGACTATGCCTCAACGGGATCCTCCAAAGTTTGAAAATGCTTGTCCCTAATTCTGGAGAATCTTAGTAGTATTGCATTTGCAGCCGTAACACAGTTGCAGAATTCCAAAAGGACTATTTTATTCCATTTATTATAGTAAAAAAAGAAATCCTTGCTGAATACAAAACATTGCTGTTTTGATTATGTGAACTGATTGTGTGTAATTTTACTGCTTCTTTTTATGTCATCATGTCCATTGAATTCCTTTTAAAGGAAAATCATTTTCTAGACTAAAATGTTATCATAAGAGCAGCTCTACTTTTGCTGACATGATTTTGATTAGGAAATTTAGATCTTCACTCTATATGAATACATTAGAAGAGGATTACTCTGATCGAGACTCCACAAGAGAGCTAAAATATACCACAAATAAATAATCAAGCATCTTGTATGAATTTAAAAATAAATCATGTATCATAAAGTAAAAATGGCCAGTTTGGGCTCAGAAAGAACACAGATAGCATTGCTAATTTGTAGCAGAGTAAATCCAGCTACATGGGTTTTTAATTAGATGGCAGAAACAGTAAGGTGACAGGACTGAGAACAGGTAAATCATCCAGGAATAGCAAAGCACGGAGCGCTGAGCCAGCTGGTGCGGTACTGCCTCGGTGTCAGAGATCCGAGCTGCATCCTGAAATGGGGACTGTGCAGACAGTCTGTCGCACAGCTGTTCTTACTCAGAAACAAACAGCCAGGTCTGGTAGTGGTATCACTCTGCAGGTACTATCATGAGAGCAAAGTTTCTAGGAAGGACTATGTGTCTTAGGTGATTAAAAAAAAAATCAAACTTTATTGGAAAGACCAGAAAGATGTATTTTAAGATGTCTCCGTTCCCATCTTTATGGACTGCATTTTAGATCAATTGAATAATTGAGTCCAAACTCCATTTAGAGGATGATATTTGGGGGCCTAACAACTTGCACCTAGGAGGAAAATCAAAAAGATGTTGGAGGTATTTTTTAATGTTGAATGTGAGCACAAATAAATCCTGGGTGTTCTCTGTGTAAATGATACCATATCAATATGGGCAAATGCTTTAAAGAATACAAATAAAATTATTTGGAAGGAAGGTCTCTACAATGTTAACTTCCTTCCCTTTACCTATATTTTCATTTAATGTTTAGAAAGTTATTTTATTTGTTCAGATTACTTCCCAACAATATTCTAAACTCACTAAACTCATTTTCATGAGAAATAACATATTTGGAAAGGTTCAAAAGATAGAAAGTCAGTAAGTATGATATAATTCATCAAAAACATATTTTCATCAAAAGAGAAGAGAAGGGCTTCATAAATTGAAACACAAAGCAAGTTATAAAAAGGACATTACTCTAGTGGTATGGAGTGAATTGTGATTATCCCCAAATTCATGTATTGAAACCCTAACTCCTAGTGAGACTCTGTTTGGAGCAAGGGCCACTCAGAAGCACTTTAAGTTAAAAAAAAAAATAATAAAGTATCCCATTCTTATGCTTCAGAATTGATGATGTTAAAAGCAGGAAAGAAAGTGATCCCTGGCATAAAGACGAAGCCGTAAGCACACACAGAGAGAAGGTGCTATCTACAAGACAGGACGGCATCCTCACCCAAAAGTGAGCCCTACCAGACCTTGATTATGAACTTTTCAAAATCCAGAACTGTAAGATGCCACCTGATCTTTAACTTTTTTTTAAGATTTATTTATTCATGCATACAGAGGTGGGGTACAGGCCAGAGGCTCAGGGGCAGTGAGAGGATTCACCAGAGACAGAGTGGGAAGCAGAACAGGCAGATCGATGAAGTACACTGCTGAGGGGAGCAGTGGGCGGGTCAGGAGAGGTCTGCAGGTTACCTCCAGGGTGGGCGAGGATCGAACTCATGCTGAAGTTGGCTTTAGCTTCTTAGTGCTGTGCTTTAACCTGCTATACCACTAGGGAGGGCCCTGACTTTTTTTTTTTAATAGCAACTTGAGTTGACTAATATACTCAGAAAGAGCTGAAGGCTCTTTGAGAAATACCTCATGAGCCTAAAGAAATCAACATGAGCAACAGTCCATAAGTGAGAAGCTAGTTAAAGGTAATACAAATAAGGGTAATTTAGTTCGCCTACCCATCTGACTAATTAACCTTTTTTAAATCCCCATCTATTTATTTTCCCCTATTTGTTTATATCCCAGAGACTGTTACCAATCATTAAGGAAATATATAATAAACACTGAATAGATACTGGAAAAATAAGACTAGGTCAGTTATTTCTTACTTTTAGAGAACTATACAATTTAAGTGGGCAGAAAATTATGTAGGTAACTAAATTATATGATAAATCTTATAATGCGAGCACAACTATACTCAGTTCTGAGTATAAGAAAGGATGAGATCAAATATATCAATGGTGGGGGCCTCTATGATGGCATAGGGGTTTAGTCTCAGGGCTATCACTTTTATAGCCCAAGTCCAATGAGAGCTGACTCACATGTTGCAGGAGATCTCTCCTGTTTTGACTGCTGCGCCTCTCAGCAGTTTATTTCAGAAAAAATCTGCCTATTTTGCTCTCTACTCTGTCTCTTGTGAATACCCCAGATCTTGTATGCAAAACCAATGAATCTTAGAAAAAAAAAAAAGAATGGGAGTAGTACTTGCTGCTAACCGTGGTCATGAATTATAGTTTTCCACAAAAGTAAAGGAGAAAGAAATTATTTATTTGATTAGCACGATATTAAAAGAATATATTTTAATACATTTGCTTGTTCAGGGATAGAACCCATGCTGCAGTGGTTGCGGTGCTTTAACCTGTTGCTCCACCAGGGAGGGCCTATTTTTATTCATTATTTATTCATCCTTTTGTCTGACTCCACACTTAGCAAACTAAAGCTGACAGTACTCTCTGATTGAGAAAGTCTTTATGTTTGAAAATATCCATGATAAAACTGAATTTTTCACCTCCATAAAGAACCTTGCAACTTACTAGAACAGAATGCTCAAGAGAGAACCAAGGGCTCAGACCAGTATTTAAGAGATGTGTGCCAGCTGGTCCCTCTCTGTCCCACATCTCAGATTGAGGACAAAAACAAAACAAAATGAGATGGCTGCTTGACTGAAATATCTATGGAACACCAAGAATACAGGGCAACATTGGGCAAATTCCTTTGTATTGGTGCCTGGACATTTACAAAAATGCTCAGAGCAACAGACATGTGTGGGAAGAGATTGGATATTTTGACAAAAGTCATCACAGTTAACAATGGCTTTCCAGCAACTCTGATAAATACCACTGTCCTATAAGAAACCTCTCCTTAGTGTATTAGCACCAGGTCAAGAAAAGGAAAATAAGGCAGATTCCACCCAACCTAGAGAGCCCACAGAGCTTTCTAAGTGCATTTACTGGGTCTGGGTACTCAATGGGATGTCTCTCCTCATGATGAGGATTCCTACCCTGGGAATTCCAGGGAAGCACTATTCTATTTTTTTTTTAATAAAACATTTTTCAATTTTTAATATATTTTCCCTCGATACTGGATACTGGAGACAGTAAAGTCAAGATTCATGGTAAATTGGTTGTAACTTATCTAGGGCAACTAAGAAATGGGAAACTGCTTAACTTTTTTTTTTTCCCATGAGAATTGCTTAGCTTTGGGTATGTCAACCAAAGTGGAAAATTCTTCTCCACTTTTATTACAAACACAAATAGAATTTCTGGTAAAACTGAATCATTAAATAAAGGAAATTTAAGTGAAATTTTTACAGTCACCTATGTTTTCAGCATCATACAGAGATATTACAGATAATTCCCCACTGCTCACTCTTCCTTGAAATGAATAGTTTTGATCCAGGAAGAAGAGGTCATTTTTTATCCACTCTAATCTTTGCTATAACTGCTTTGGGGCCTGTTTGTACTCATGACTGGGGAGTGAAAGTGTGAAGTGATGAGAAGGGCTTTCAAATTCCATTAGCAACTTTTTGCTGTCTGCAGCTATCTTGAAACTCTGTTTCAGATACCAAACTGTTCAACCTAGAACCTCATTTACACATGAAAAGAGATAACCAACAAATGGCAGGCATTTGAGGAAAACCACCAGCAAGTGAGGAACTAAAGTCTACATGATCAATACAGGAAAGAGCTAACCCCTCACCGGATGAGACAGTGCTCATGGGGGAAACAAATGGCAATTCTAAAACAATCACAATAATGTTTTCAAGAAAGAGATTAAAGGAAATAACAAATAACAGTTTAACTTTCACAATATTATAAATGTAATTCTGATAGTGACAGAAGAAAACAAAGTATTAAAAACTACCCCTGAGCAACAACAAAAATAATTCATCCAAGTCTGCCACTAACAAACTATACTGTTATATTAATTATCAGAGTACAAAAAAATAAAATAAAATGGAAACCTTCCAAACTTATTCAATGGAATGTCGTGACTCCAACATCAAAAATATAACTTCTAGACCTATGTTATTTATAAATGTATATAAACAAAATAATAGCAAAATTCTGAAGGCTGTGTATAAAAACTAGGGCATTGTTGGCCCTCCCTTGTGGCGCAGTGGGTTAAAACAGCATTAAGAAGCTAAAGCCGCTTCTGCACGAGTTCGATCCCCGCCTGCCCAGGAGGTGACCACATGGCGTGGCAGACCTCTCCTGACCCGCCCGCTGCTCCCCTCAGCAGTGTACTTCATCTGTCTGCCTGTTCTGCTCCCCACTCTGTCTCTGGTGAAGCCTCTTGCTGCCCCTAAGCCTCTGGCCTGTACCCCAGTTCTGTAAGCACAAATAAATAAATCTTAAAAAAAAAAAAAAACTAGGACATTGTGATGTAGATTTTATCCAGAAAATTCAAGGATGCTTCAACCAATGGAAATTTATTAATATAATATTTACAAGTTGAAGAATAATAACTACCTTGTCAAAAAAATAGAAATTTATATTACAAAATCCAGCATTCATTTCTGATTTCAAAAAATTGTAAATCACAAACTAAAGCCATATTCTTTGGTTTGCTAAATGGGTTGTCAATATAGTAGCTATGAAAACCACATACATAATGGAAAAAAGAGATGATTCCAGTTCAGTTGAGAACTAGTCAAGAATATGTGTGTCATTGCTACAATGTGGTGATAGGCATGATGGATTCTGATACTTGTGTGTGTTGACTGCAGAAGACTCCCACCCATGATGATAGAATAAAGAGGCTGGAATCACCTTCCTTATAAACAACTCTAAAAAAAATATTTATATGTGCTCCCAGAAAAATTCAGGCACTCTGAGCCAGTTTTACAGCCTCAGGACATCCCTAAGGAGTTAAAAGAACTAAGGTTGGCTGTCTCTGAGGGGAAAGACTAGGAAAGAGGCAAGGCAGAGCATGTGTGAGATGAGAGTGGTGACATTAGAGTGGTCTTGGGCTCACCCCAGCAGTGGAAGCTTGGTAGCTTCCCACCTGGGAAATCAAGTATACTAGAACTGGGATAGCAAAGTGACTGACAGCTCCTTTCTTTCTCTCCTAGCCTTCCCAAAAGAGATCAAAGAAAAGCCAGATTAAACCAGGTCAGACTATGAAATGCTATAGACTAGAAAGAAGAACTCACAAACTCTCAGAGAAGGCAAAGGGCATGTATATTTCCTGGCCCTAAAGAAGCAGTAGTTGAGGGAAAGATAGAACACACACACACAACACACACACACAGTGCCACCACTGAGCCAAACACAAACTATAGTATGTGAGCTTAGAGGTCCAGATATGCCCTTTAAACTGGGAGGCCCAAGCTTCATTGATCATGATTCCTTCATAGATCACAATTCCAGATATTTCCTTCCAAATGACAGGAAGGAAAAGCAGTGAGGTGGGGAAGGAAGTGAAATCAACCTAAGCATAGAATATAGCTTTCTGTGAAGAAAACAAGAAGTAAAAAGTGAATAATGTCACTCCTCAAGGCAAGATGGAGTAAAACCCTAGACACACATTCTACTACTACATCACTCCAAGGTAGACCAAGAAGAGGTCAAACCAAAATACTCAGCACCCTAAACCCCCCCCCTTCTCCTTCCACACACATAAATAGCAATAAATAAGGAAATATATATGTGTAGGAAGCAAGGAACATCCCAGCACAAAATGGAGAAAAAAAAACTGAGAAGGTTATAAGTCCTGGACAAGTATAAAGGAGACAGAAATAGAGAAACTATCTGAAAATAACTTCAAACAATGATGTCCAAAATGTTACAGAAATACTGGAAGGCCAGTAAAAGGCAGACAAGGGGACACTAGATCTGAGAAAGGAGATCCAGGAACTGATAAAGTTCACTAAAGAGATTGAAAGCATAACAACATCTCAGAAAGAGATTCTGAATAAAATGCTGACAAACTGAGACAGGGCCTTAAATAGAATAAAAAAGTCAAAAGAAATAATGTCAGTTGTAAAACCTCAAATAAAGAAAAAGTACACATTTAGAAGAGTTTTGACATAAAGGAGAAATTAGAAAACTCTATGAGAAGTATAAAAATGAATTAGAAGTATGAACCTAAGAATGACTAGACCCAGAAGAGGGAGAAAATGAAATAGGACTGGAAATCCTATAATAATAATAATAATAAGCTTACAAAAATAATAACAAATAAACTTACAAAAAACTTCCCAAATTAGTAAATATGGATGCCCAGCTAGCAGAGAGAACACTTAAATTCTTAGATGCATAAAGAATTACACTCAGACATATCATTGTCAAAGACAAAATCAAAAACAAAGACAAAATCTTTCAGGAAGTAAGGGGAAAGATGAATTTCAGCCTAGACACACTCTAGGTAAGAAGAAAGTAGAAGGAAGTATTTACAATCCCAAAAGACAAACCTGTCAGTCAAGAATTCTCTATCCCACTAGCCTACAAAATTATCAATTAAGTATAATAGGGTGACAGAGGATTTTGCAGACAAAGAAGTTAACAGAGTTTGTCACCACCAGACCTGTTCTTCAAGTAATCCTAAAAAAGGAATATTCCACAAGAAAAGCAAAACTGAAATACAAACTCATTAGCAAAATGACAAGAGCAATATAACACTAGTACTAAGGGCAGGAATACCATGAGCCAACTCTAAATAGTAAGGGGGAGAAAGAAATAGGTAGAACCAGTAAAGTTAAATGACAAAGAGTGAACATTATCTCATAAAGGACCCAAACAGGAATTCAAGTAAAACCCATTTGGTAACCACTACCCAAAAATCCAGAATAGACACTCACTGATGAAGAAGAAAAGAACTTGATAGAAATTCTAAGCAAAACCATCTTGAAAGGATAGTAGAAATAAAGGAAAAAAGAAACAACAAAAAAATAAAACAGCAAAAACAAAATGACTGAAAATAGTCTATTCAACAATAATGTGAATTGTCTAAATTAACCAATGTTACACAGTGGTGGGAATCTTATGGAATTTTACCTGAGAGGAGAAATCAAACATTGTACAAAAATGGACAACAATGTAATATATATAAACAAAAATGATTAACAAAAGAAAAGGGCATAGGTTAACAATATAGGTGAAAAAATTCCAGCCATCAATACTTACTTAACAAGAGAACCATTTAAAACTGCAAGATAAAAACTAATGACAGGCTGGGAAAAGGTCATATATGCTAATAATTCAGAAAGTAAGTCAGGAACTGCAATTCTTTTATTAGTAAGTTAGACATCCAATTTAAAAAATGTAATCAGTTATAAATATGGACAGTGTATAATGTATAATGTTCAAGGGAAAACATATTTATCAAGTGGTATGGCTTATTAATATTTATGCTCAAGTATCGTGCCACCTAGTTATATAAAGTGTCTATTAACAGATCCAAAACAATATATCAACAAAAATATAATTATTCTCAGTGATTTCAACACACCACTTACACAAAAGGATTTATAGATTACCCAGACAGAAAATTAACAAACAAATAAATGTCACAATGAAATATTAAATAAGATGGATTTCTGGGTATTTACAAGTCTTCCATTCTAAAATAAATGAATATCCTTTCTTTATCAGTGCACATAGAGCATTTTCTGGAACACACTGTATACTAGGACATACTCTCTCAGAATATAGTTTCTATATACTATAGTTTCTATAGTAAGCATCTTTACAGACCATAAGGCTATGAAAGGTAGAAATTAACCATTTAATGACTCCTGTTTTAAACAAAATATGTGGAGACTAAACAATATGCTTTGAACAATATCTGGGTCAGTGAAGAACTCAATGGAAAGATAAAATATACCTAGAGACTAATGAAAACAGAACTACAAGCTAAGACCCTATGGGATGCTTTAAAAACAATATTAACACAAGGAGTTCACAGCAATATAGGTCCACATTTTAAAAAAAAGGAAGGACAATCTCAATTTAATAATCTAATTTTGTAGTTTAAGAAACTAGGAGAAGAACCAGGAAAGTTTTGAAACACCAAGAGAAGGCAAGGAAAAATAAACATTAGAACAGAAATGAATGAAATGGAAAACAAAGATAACTCAAAAGATCAGTGAAACCAAGAGTTTGTTCTTCAAAAAAGTAAACAAAAATGAAGAAAAGAGAAAACACAAGATAATAGAATCATAAATGAAAGCTGTGACATTATAACAGTTACTACAGAAATACACAGGACTTACTGTAGACATCACTGTACAAGTTGGACAGCAGAAATGGACAAATTCTTAGATTCATATATACATACAAGATTGAACCAAAAAGAAATACCTTAAACAATCCAATCACAAGTACAAAATTTGAAAGAATGATAAAAGCATCCCCAAGAACAAAACTCAGGACCAGATGTCTTAACCATTGAGATTTACCATAGTTATGAAGATCTTAAACCTATTTTATTCACACTCTTCAAAAATATGTCAAGAGGGAGATAATCTCTCCAATACTTTCTATGAGGCCAACATTAAGCTCAACTCAAGACAAAAGACAGTGCAAAAAAGCAATTGTAAAGACAAAGGAACTACACTGCAATTCCCTTAATTCTATCACTCTACAAGTGCCATGAATTCTAGAAGAAATTCAAAAGATCCTAAGCTTGAATGTCTCATCATTTTCCCCAAGCACCAAGTGACTGTTCTAAAAATACGGATCAAATAAGGATGTTTGCTGTTTAGCTATTTCCTCTGAGTTTTTGCAGAATAAGGAAAACGTTGGATATTTCGACCAAAAGTAATAGAAACTTACGATTTTCTGATGAAGATATTTTAGTGAAACTTGTTTCATCACAGAGATATTTGGAAGCTGATAGAACTGATATGCACAAAACATAAACAAGGACTGTGTTACAATTTTGGAATACTTTAAGAAGTAAGCTCTTTATGAATAGCTGAAAATTTTATTTTTATGATTGAAACTTTCCCTATTTGTTTATCTGCTGCTTCATTGAAATAAAACTGAAAAATTAAAACTAATAGAATTTTATGTATACTATGAGCAAGCATGGATAAACAAACAGATAGGCTATTAAGCATGAATATGTGAAGATTAATTTTTCTAAAATTCAACTGAAAAATTTGCAGAAGTTAAAACTTGAAAGATTAATAGGACCCAGATTACATACAGACACAAACCTCCTCCTTTCAAAAAATACACTAGTAAAATTAAAATGTACTGACATAACTTTTTCCTTTTATTTGCAATATTTTTCACATTAATATTTAGCTGGAATATAAAGAAACATAAAAATTCAATTAAGAAAAATCCCAATTTCTATATTTCTTTTTTTTTTACCATTATTATTTCTTGTTTCTATCAAATTCTTATTGAAACAACTTTTTTTTTCAAATGGAGCAGGGAATGCTAAAATAATGACCAATTCTATATGTCAACTACAAGGATACACTACCATGTTTATCTAGGAAATACGAGATTATCAATGGAAAACTACCTTCAAAATTGTGAGATAGCTGGCCAGTGTAGAATGAGATTAGCTTTTCACCCCATCAATAACAAAACACAAAAATCTTAAGTAAAATAAGCACTAAACTATGAACTACTAAAAGACATTTTTAAAAAATGAATAAATGTAAAGTATAGGAAGGATTTGTTTGCTATTTTAAAGATTTAAATTTTTTCATGACCGATTCACTAATATGCAATCAGTTTAAAAAGTCATACAATTGGAAAGTGACCTTAAAATTCTAGTGATATACAAAAAACAAGACAAAACAAAGAAAAACATGTGATGTACAAACAAACCCAGCACATTCAAGGTAGTAACAGTTCATGGTCACACTGAGGTAGAAAATAACCAGCCTAGAGTGTTGATTTCCCATTAGTGTGATGTGAGAGTCTTCATATTACAGAAACATGAATATATGACCTTCAGGAAAATGAAGACACCTGTACCAATTTTATGACACAGTTTGAGCAGTTCTCTCACCATTGAAACCCTTGTTTTGAAACACTAGTGAAATCATACAGGGTAACAAAGACATGCTCCATTAGACATTCATAAATACTCATGATTGTTTTTAACGTCTCTGTAACCAGTTGCATGAAAGCAACTCACTAATTAAGGACTTTCATTAAGCAACGTTATTCTTTCAATCTTTTATTGATCTTGAATTAAGAAATGATAGTTATTAATGACACTGCTCTCTGGAAACACACATACACACATATGATAACCTCATTAGATTGTAGTCCAAAGAAAAGAAACCATTTTTAAAGTAATATATCCTGTGAGTTGTTAACCTCTGGCTAAATTAAAATCTTGAAAATCCCTTTCTTATATGGGGGCAGTCATTTTTACCCTTCTAACCATATTTACAAACATTTAATTTTAGGATGTCAAAGGAAACTGCTAAATTTACTGAAGCTTATTTAAAATGAACACTTACAACATATAAAAACTGTGTAAAGAAAAAAAATTAATTCCCAGATATTTTGTATATTAACAAGAAAAAATTTTATCATACACATACTTTCTGTCATGGTATCTTTCATTTTACCCAAACATCCGAGTTCCCTTATCAGTGTCTAAGACTGAGTATCCCTCTGATGTAAAATAATTTCTCTATCCCTTATTTCCTTTCTCTTCTAATATCCACTGTAAACCAGTGGTCCAATGTGGCAAACCGATAAACACTGTTTTCTCAATGAGTAGGCAGAAGCTTCGGGGTATCAAATATTTTAGAATAAGTAAATAATTGAAACTAAAGTAGGCCTTAGAAATCACCTGTTTGAGACTGAAAATCCCTTCCCTCTATTTCCTTTTACTATTTAGGGTTACTGCTAGAGGCTTCCACTTCGATCCACATCAGACTTGGCTTCTTAGAGCTAACACAAGTAGATCCTGCTTTGTATAGCCACCATCATCTTTATATATCTTACTAGTACTAAAGCTCTTTGTGATATGATTTAAGAAAATCTCTGGTTTTCTGTTTCCATTCTCAAACCCATCCTGAGAGAAACTTTCTGAATTTCTAACTTTTGTCCTTCATCTTCATAATGCTACAAAATTCAACTCTCCCTGTAAAATCTGTGGATCCTTCTGACCCTGTTTCTTAATTCATGCTCATTTAGCATTTGCCATGTTTCTCCCCCTTTTCTCCTCATTTGATCCTAACTAAGAAGGAGGGTTTCATTCATCCCATCCTCATCTGCTTGTAGAATATAAACTAGCCCTTTATAATAACACATAAGGAGTCATGATAACCCTCATATGCCCTGCCATTCACTTTCCCCAAGCCAAAAAAAAGGTTGGCAGCTCGGCTAATACCGTATTTAGGCTAGCAGAGCTTTCTCCTTTCTGTACTCTGAATAAATAAATTAGTCTGATGAAGGGAAGACATGTGGTGTAACATGATTTATTTAGGTCAGAGCTGACACTGGTAAGACAAAGTCTCCTTATCTGTTTACAGAAACACAAGCAGAGGTCAGCAGCCACATCCTCACATTTCTAAGCCACACATGGAAACTTGGACATTCTCAGGGAGAACTTGAACTTGGTCTTCAAGATGAGTCCAAACATATACTAATATGTCTTATAGAGTAAAAAGGAGTGAAAATGGCAGAGTACAGACAAACAAAGGAGCTCCTAAGAGATAAATTACCCTTTCAGTGAGACTCCAAACTAACATTGCCAGGTAAATTCAAGCACCACATGAAGGAGTAGTTTCAGAAACAGCATGGGTGCAGCGAAGCTGAAAACTCGGTATCTCTCAACTTGGTCTAGATGCCATGGGCCACCACCACTAACAATGGGGACACTAAGAGGGAAGGAGTTTGCTTGCTAGATTGAAAGGAACTTTACTACCAATGACCTCAAGTAGAGACAATTAGAAAGTATCCCTGTAGCCTCTGAGACACTGTTAGAAGGCAAGGGCAGGTCTGTCATTCCTAAAGCAAAGTGAGAGCGACTTAGAAGCAGACTACAGAAAAAAGATGCCACTGGAGTAAGAGAAGCAGTGGTAGACATCGGGGTTGAAATTCTGAGTCCCCTTACCTCCCTGGAAACTGTCTTCAGGGTCCCCACACCAGAGGAAGTGAGGCGATTTGTCAGGTGAATTCTGTTGCCCAGTTGTTACATGGGGGATAACTCAAAGACTCTCAGCTAGCATACTTTAACTGTGGGTTTAATTTAATGGCAAAGAATGATGTCTGAATATAAATTACAGGACCAAATAAACTCACAGGAAAAACATTCAAAGTTTCTCCATGAGATAATTTTTTGTAAAGAAATAAATTAGTTTTCAACAAACTTGACAATTTAAGTAACCAAATGATGTATGTTATTTGGCAGAGTAGATGGATTAAAGGCAAAGAACAAATAGGGGTTCAGGCGAGAATGAGGTAAATTCACCTAGCAGAGATCCCTTTCCACTGAAAAGTTGCATTAAAAGTGCAATTATACTAGAACTAAATCACTTCAAATTTCAGTATACATGCATGCATTAAAATATCCACACTGATAGCTGGCTGTATACTGTCAAATGAATCCTGTCAACTAAGGAAATTGGCAGCTTAGAAAGCTGAAAAGAAAGGTAGTGAACTACTTAAGAACATGAAGCAATATGCTTCTTCCAGGCAGGACAGCAAGGGTTTTGAGAGTTCTTCCAGGACACACGTTATTTCTCATAACAGTAGTACCTGGATTTCTAGAGCAAACTGGTTGTAGATTTTGAAAGATCATTTATGTAGCAATTGACTTTCTATCAAAGATGGCTACTGCTTAGGATGAGAACACAAACCCCATTACACAAAGGAAGTAAATATAAATCGATAAACAATTTTAGTATAAGTATTTAAGCTTCCTCTGTTTTGATGTGGGACTCTTTCCCCACAAAGGCCAGATCATTTCTTAAATTCATTAATTAATTTATTTTTAACTGAGGTAAAATTGGGGTAGCTCCATTAGGTATTACCATCTTGTGTGTCCACTACCAATCCACCCATCCTCCACCACCACAGGCCCTCAAGCATCCCTCCCTCTCTGTTCTTTCCCCTGCTCACTCCTCCTTTTTTGGGGTCTCAGTTCTGGCATCAGCTCTCAAAGGGTTATTTTTTTCCATGTTGTCTTTATCTGTTAATTTAGTTACTTTATATGTAAATTTTATCTTTGTCTTTTAGTTATCTCTTACATAAATCCATTTAAGTTGAAATATATTAACAAATTATATGTAATTATTACTGAAAAAATAAGTTTTCTTTCAATAAATTATTTGTCCTCTTATATAGGACAACAAAAGATACAGAGGTATAGATGTAACAATCCCTAACTCAAGAAATTAAGCCAATTTTTTTGGTTCATTAGTGTTCTTTTTTTGTCAGCTTTCAGTATCTTTACACCTTCTGTAATGCTCAATTCTATTCGTGTACATTCTATTGTTCTCCTTGTTTCAACTACTGGCAAAATCACAAAACAGAAGACAAAGGAAGTCATAATATTCTATCAGTTCAAATCGAAGGACCATGCATTTAGGAAGGATTCAAGCCTGCTTTTGCAAGATGATCTCCGAACACAAAAACATGATGAATATATCAAAAATATTTCTCACATACTGCCTGCCATAAAAAGGTTGTTTGAATTAAACATCATTATTGCTCTGTTGTCAACATGTTAGAGTATAGAGATAAGCCATACACATTTCTAAGTTCTATTCTGATCCTTAAATTACTGTTATATTTGCTATTGCTATTTTTTCTTTAATATTTAATATTTTTCAGAGCACACAAACCCAGACTTTGGATCCTATTTTTTGTTAGAGTTTATTTTTTCTCCATTTGTAAGAGACAAGTTCTGAGTGATCTTTTGATCCCTTCAAATGTTTGAAATGTATCCATCATTAATGATAGGTCTAGGACAGTGCCTTATATAACAAAATACTGACATGGTATTTTGTGATATAAAAATTAGGAAGACTAAGGAGATTTAACTATTACCGAAAGGACTAATTGTGACAGAAAGATCTGCTTCAATTCAGATCTTTATTATGCATCAATTTTCCAATAATTTAGGGTTAAATTATCTGGTTTGCAGATAATGAAAAAAAAATAGAGCTACAGGAATCTAAAATTAAGTTACTGAAACCCTTGCTTTTTAAAAATTGATTTAACTTTGGGTTACAGTGTTGCTTGTGGTTTAGAAGTACAGGATCTCCCTTTTCACAAGGATTGTGACTGCACTGTATCACCATAGTCCATGACCATGGTCCACTGTGCTCCTTCCTTGCTTTTGCTCTCATTTCTCCTTCCCCCTTAGTAGCCTTAGTTCTATTCAGATTTCTAGGGTTGGTCTAAGTTAGGCTTTATCTGACTCTTTGTTTGGTTTCTCTATATTCCACATATAGGTGACACCATCTCACATTTGTCTTTTTCCTTCTGACTTATTTTACTTAGCATTATCTCCACAATTCCACCCTTGTCACAAATATCAGTAATTTATCTTTTTGACAGCTGAATAGTATTCCATATATATATATATATATATATATATATATGCCACATTTTCCTGATCTACTGATCCACTTACTTGTTTAGGGACACTTAGTTTGTTTCCAGAGTTTGGTTATTGAAAACAGTGCTGCAGTGAACGTGAAAGTGTACAATGCCCTTCAAATTAGAGTTTTTGTATTCTCAGGTATGTATATAGGAGTGGGATTGTTGAAAACCACTCCTCCTTTCTATAAGTAATCAGCAGCCCAACATTAAAATGGCTTATGCAAAGGTCATAAACCACTTTTCTGCTCCATTGCTAAGTCCCTCCTAGTGTAAGACATTTCATTCTGTGGCCCAGCTAAGCTTATTGGAAATTTTACTTTAGAAAGGACAAGAAATTCAACTTATTCTGACTCTTATTCTACTTCCAGTAAAAGACACTATACTAATTGGCATTTGGGAATGAGCTATGATTTTCCTATTGGTTCTCATCTGGCTTCTATTAGACTGGTCTATTTTAAAACTTCACTAATTTTAAAAAGAACATGAATTAAAGGATTCAGACTGTAGACCTTCTAAATGTGTCAGAAAAAAAGTGCAAATTAGAGGATCTAGGCATAAGGTGTATACCCAGTTATGCTGTTGACAGTTACATGGTCAGATCATTGTGTTCCGGCTTGCAAATAGTGTCTCAGTGTGCCATAAGATAGCAAGAAAATGTGATTCTATGATCTGCCATCCATCTGGAAGTTTTATCTGATAGAAAAAAAAATAAGTTCTGAGAAAATAATTAATATGCACTATTTTGTTTTAATCAAAAGCCTACATTGCTAGTTAAAGTCTGCTCCATACAGGAATACCTGAAAAACCATGACTGTGCCTATACAAAATGAAAAATGGACACTAATTGGATTGCTATCAATGGCAAACTTAAGAGTTTTGATTGAAGCAAAGTTTGATTATGCAAGCTAAAACATTTGGATAGTCATTTAACCAAATGGCAAAATCAGAAACTAATAGAGAAAATGGGTTTTGTTAAAGATAAAAATGAATGCCGGAGTTTTAAAATATCTGAATATAGGAACTGGGAGTTTTATAATTCTAGGGATGAAGTAGAAGAAAGATGTGCTATCATACATTTTTCTCCACATAATAGACACAAACTAATAGAAATATAATCAGTGATTACTAAGCAATTACCACATCACATTCAAAAAACTGTTTTAGGCACAGGGCAACTTTTTTAGCAGAAAATAAAACAAACAAGACCCCTGTTCTTTAGCATTCTACTAAAGGGAAGCAGAAGATACAAATGGAGAATGGTGTGTCTATTCTTTTGTTGTTGTCCAAGTATCAAATTTTCACTTCTAAGTCAAAAGTTAGAGTCAAATAGAAAGTAAGATCTACATCTTTTCATATTTGATTTATTTTCCTATTAGAAAATTATCCAATGATTGCCTATAAAAATTTTATTTCTCCTCCTTCAAAGTGATTATCTGTTTAGGCACATTCAATGCTTTTCATGTGAATGATTCACCTTTATAGTTAATTAAATATGTGCTGTGTACCTGCCGTTTGCCAGGATTTCCATAGGAACTAGAAATTTGGACCTCAAGAATTTCTATGGGAGAAAGACAAGATAATTATCTTTACTTCTTGGAAGCATCAATATACTCTTGCTGAGAAAACAGACAATAGTAATATATAAATCATTTTTTAAAAAGATTTATTTATTTTTGCATACAGAACTGGGGTACAGGCCAGAAGTACAGGGCCGGTGAGAGGATTCACCAGAGATAGAGTGGGGAGCAGAACAGTCAGATTGTCAAAGTACACTGCCAAGGGGAGCAGTAGGCGAGACAGAAGAGGTCTGCCACGCCATGTGGGTCAATTCCCTGGCCAGGGATTGAACTCACATAGAAGTAACTTAAGCCAGCGTCACAGCGCTGTTACTCAATCCATTGCACCACCTGGGAGGGCCCCATTTTTAACACTGTTGTCCACTAAACCATATCCACAAAAGTTAATCATAAATACAATATCTAAGCCTTGCAACTTTACATGACGTGTTATTTTTCCTGCTTTATAGATGAAGAATCAGGCTGATACAGGTTAAATATTTTCCAAGGATGTACAGGTAGTAATAAGTAAAGCCAGGAATAATACTTTAGTCCATCTTCCTCCAAAACCTCAACTGCTCCCACCAAACCCTGTAGGACCCAGTTTTTCTGCCACACCCTACTATTTCTCAGCATTTATGTGCCACTTTGTGCTTGCTCAAAACTCCAAGTAAACTGCAGAATGCTTTTTGTAGCAACTGCATTTATGGCACTGTCCTCATAAAACATGGAAATGGAGACCTCAGAATGACTTGCCACTCTGAATTGATGTGCCCTATTGTGTAGGAGTGTGCTTTACTCCTAAGAAATGAGATGCATGCAAATGATTTCCATGTTGTAGGCAGGCTTCTGAGCAATATGTAAATAAGCAAGAGAAAAAATATCCACATTAATAAACAGCCCCTTGGATATATGAAACCCATCTGCAACATTAGGTAAAGAGTTTGTATACTGTGTAGTCAGACGGGATGTCCATATTGCATTCCTCAGTGTCTGTAAGGGAAAACAGAATGATGGTTCAGGTAGGGCGGTGCCATATGGCTGAATCCATGAAAATATCACAGAGTTATTTTTTTTCAGCAACTGTGATCGGTCCATGTAAGCAAGGATCAAGTCTCTGCAAATAGAATTATGACACTCCAAGTTTCATCCTGTTTCCAAGGTCTCTTTCTCACACATCCTGCTGAGATTAACCTATAATATTTCTCTGCACGTGGACTGAGTTCTCCTAAAATAGGGTATGGCAACCAAAGGGAAATTACAAGTAGAAGAGACACAAGCAACAGAAATGGCCCCAAGTGAGAATCACAGATTGACAATACAACATGTGCCAGTGAGCCCATGGCTGACATTATCAAGAAAGATGACTCACAGGGAAAAAAAAAAAAAAAAATCACAAAAGGCACTGCTAACTCACACCAAACAGGAAATGACTGATTGAAGGCAGTGCAGAAATGGAAATCCAGGACCAACCCAGGCAGGTCAGAGATTTTTAGCTGTCTCCTGGTAGGATTGCATTGTAACTAAAAGCTTCTGTACTTGCCAGATATTGTTGCAACTCTTGGATATGTGGAGATGATAGCAAGAAATATACACATGTTGTCATTTACTTTACTCTTAATTACTCTATTTGTTACAAAGCCACTCATTTTCTAATGAGACTTGGGGTTCAGTTTTTTTTTCATCACACCCAAAAAGAACTAAGGATGACAGAACATGAATAGATATAGTTAAATTTAGCTATGACTTTTTCAGCATTCATCCTGCTCTCACTCTCATAGTCCTCATATTCTGAGTAAAATAGTGTTTCTTTTGCTGTTATTAGCATCTGCTTTGGGAAAGATGACTTTTGAAGACTATGTTAATATGTTTGTTAATTATACTACACAAAAAAAATCAACAACTTTTAACTAGGTTTTGTAGGGTCATATTAGAATTTCAAAGAATTTGTTCCACAGTGAATTTTACTTATATGTGACATATTAAGTATAGTCACATTTACCCCCAAAGCCCAACTCTATATTTAATCCTCAAATGTATTTTAGACAATATTCTGTTATAAAACCTCCATTCAAGTCACCCTTTACTGACTAAGTAGCAAGGAAGAAATGAGAACCCCTAGAGCACTTCAGACCTCAACTGGTGACAGCAACAGCTTTAGAGGAAAGTTCTCTTCAGAACATAAATAGCACTCAACTAAAATTTTCTCCAATCCTGTCAGCTTTGCTTATCATTCAAAACGCAAGCACAGTCTCTTAGACTTGGCTGAATTCTTCAAATTAAATTTTTATTTTTAATGAAGAACCACTGTTTCACATTCTTATTCATTTTTTTGACAGTATAGGACTCTCTTCACTGGTGTCATCCCCATAGCTCTCCCACCACCAAAGTACCTGTGGCCCTCCACATAGTCCAGTGTGTGGCTGAAAATTTAACCTGTACTAACTATAAATGTATTGCACTAATAGGAGTGCAAATCTTTCATACTTTTCTACCCTCTCACTTTCTTTCTGGCTTTCCTCTTCTTGCTCTCTGAATCAGCTGCCAAATGAGCTATCCCTTCCTCTTTACTCTAACTGAAATCTAGCTGCCCCTTGAGAATTGCTCTTCTAGGCTTAGATCCTGAAAATGTGGAATTCAGAATATAGTATGGAGGGACTGAATTTGGTGTCCCAACTTCCTGATTTTCCAGACCTTTGTATTCCTCCCTCTGATCACAACTTTCCTCCTTGGAGGAGGCTTTTGTCCTCTAATACTGTTTGCTTTTTGCTATTTTTACTCACATTATCTTTATTTCACTCTAGGGAATGACTGCTCACTTCTCTATGTATTTTGAACCTGGCTTTTCATCATCCTGTTCATCCTTCACTCTAAGGTACTTCAATTTCCATACAAACTGCCAATATCACAGTGAATTGGCTTCTCCATTTGGTGGATTTCATTTCTTTACCAACTATATTGATGAGAAATAGTTTTCTTCACCTCAAAGCTGTCTTCATTTAAACTGTTAAGAGCCACTGACTTCCTCGCTGACCAAAATCTTTACCCAGTGTACTTATTCTTTTATTCCAAGGTTTTTCTTTTCCTACATTCCCTACATTTTGTCCAGTCTTCAACCTTCATACCAATCCCTGAACAATAATAGAAAGAATGGTGCATCTATCCACACTTTCCACTAGAAGTTTATGATTTCAAATTTAAACAGCCTGCCATTACTTCTTTATAGTTTGCCTTTCCCTTCAGCTGTTCTTTCAAAACTTAACTGTTCTTTTCAAGGTCCAATTCACTTTCTGAAAAGTTACCTAATAGCCTTACTTTTTTTTTTTATGAAGTTTAAACAAAGGCCTATAAAGGGGAAATTATTAGATTTCCTACATTATTACAATTTTATTTCTTCCTCTCCCACTTGGTACAGAGTTAATCCAACATTTCCATCTACTTGGCATGAGGATTGGTTGACAATAAGAGGCAGCAGGGATTTAGGATTTTAATGGCTAGGATGAGAGTTGGTCAGTCTTTCACCTAGGAACTTGGAGAAAATGTAAGTGTATCTCAAAGAAATAACTTGGGCCATATATTCAAGCAGAATTCCATCAAAAGCACAGGGTGGTTATCACTGAAGAAACCCTGAGTCCATAGGTCCAAGGGAAGTCACCTATGAGTTACCGTCAGGGTGGAATCAACTCAAAGCCAGACAAGGAAGTAGACCATCTTCCCTAACCCCGGTGGCAGTTGCATAGAACTCTAGCAACAGAGAATAGAGCCTACAGAGCATTTAGTGAGAGAGAACCAGAAATGAAAAGTTGAAGCTCCACATGACTGAATTTTTAACCTTTATTAAGTATAAGGCTAGCTTTTTGGACTGATTTAACTGGAAATTCACTATTACATTTTTGCTTATCAAGTAGAAATGAGGGCTTACAGTAGAGATGATGTCTGCTGATAAAAAAATAGTTATAAATTATACATGTGATCATGATATTTTGATTTAACAACAAAAAAAATTTTCCTCGTTAAAATGTATAGCAAATATGCCCTTTAACAAATCTCACTTGAATACAACTCAACCTTTAAAAAAAAAAACATATTTTCTAAGTTCATCATAGCATCATTTATAATAAAAAAAGGCAGGGGAAAAACAAGGCATCCATCAGTAAGTTGTTTATTTAGCTATGATTTACATACATATCCGAATGCAATATGGCAAAATTTTAAAAATTATATAATTATATATTATATTATATATTATATAATTATATATTATATTATTATATGTAGTGATATATACTTATATCACTACATTTTACTGAGTGACAAGGGAGAAAAATGACAGGTCCTCCCCCCTATATGAAACATTGCATCTTTAGCCTTCTCTAATAAGTAATTCTACAATATCCTTTTGGCCCAAGACCAGGGCTCATGTATGGCTAAAATACGTGTATCTGCATCCTTGCTAACTATGTCATTGTGATGCTTCCTCAGGAAACTCTTCAATTCTTCATAATTAACAGCAAAGTAATTTTGTTCTGCTTAAAGGGAACTAGAGGTGAGGAAACTACCTGTGCTGACAGGACTGTTTTCATCCAGGAGGTGACCCAATCCTCCTTAATGAGGTTCAAGATAGTAGATCTTACTGATCAGTGGTATTGCCCTGAGTTCCATTCTTGGATATTTTTCCTCTTTGTTTTAAATACTCTATTTGAGAGGTTTTATTCACAAGATAACCTAGGTAGACATCTACAGTAATAGACCCTGAGATGAAAATTTGTGTGTAAGAGATTCATAAAAGAGCTTCTCAGGGAGGCCCTCTCTAGTAGCACAGTGGGTTAAAGCACAGCACTAAGAAGCTAAAGCCACTTCTGCATGAGTTCGATCCCCGCCTGCCCCGGAGGTGACCACATGGCGCGGCAGACCTCTCCTGACCCGCCCGCTGCTTCCCTCAGCAGTGTACTTCATCGATCTGCCTGTTCTGCTCCCTACTCTGTCTCTGGTGCAGCTCTCACCGCCCCTGAGCCTCTGGCTTGTACCCCAGCTCTGTGTGCACAAATAAATCTTTAAAAAAAAAAAAAAACAACAAAAAACGAGCTTCTCAGGGAAACTAATAAGGAAGTAGAAATGCAGGAAGCAAAAGGGAACAAACTAAGTAAATGGGTATAATGTCCTGGCACTAAATTACATCTCACAATTTGCCCCAACTAGAGATAAGAGCTGGACTTTTGTATTCCTGTACCAGAGCTGGACTTTTGTATTCCTGTACCATTTGATCATTGACTGAGATCTGCTCCTGGATACTGAAATAATCAGGCACTTCTAGTTCTCTGAGCATACAGATAAAATAGCTACAATGCCTAAGGACAGCTCTCTCCAGTTTCATGCCACTAAATACAAAATCACTGGGTAAGGAATGAAGGATGAGAGGGGCTCATTGGGTTAATTGGATAGTACTGGATCTTTGGTAGTAAATGTATTATGGTATATACATGTATCCTAGTATGAAGTTATTTTTCGGAAACTTATATATAGTATTTTAAACTAAAGGCACTTCAATTAAAAACAAAAACAAAAACAAAAAAACAGAAGTTGAGATGCAGATGATGGCTAGAAAATAGAAAATGCAAAGGGACTCCAGGGAATGTGCATGAAAAATACCACTTTCTATTATAACACCCACCAATTCAACCAGCCTGACAAATTCCAACTGTTTATTATTATCACATACCTCTAACTTGAAGTCCAGACCTGTATACTGTCAAGTGAATGTCTTACTTGTTAACCAGCCTCCTCAAACACATCTTGTCCAAAAATGGACTCATATCTTTACCCTTATGCACTGCTTTTCTCAGTGAATGCCACTCCAAATCCTCAATTCAGAAAACTCAACTTACACTGCCTAATACTTTATCCTTTAATTTACTAAATACTCTTTATTTCACCAATTCAGTTATCACTAATTTATCCCCCTACTCTAATATATTTGTTCTGATTTAATACTCTCTTCACCATTTCACTGTTACAGTATGTGTTCCCAATAATTTTTTCTTCACCATACTGCTGTATACTAACACTCTCAAATTTAAATCTTACCATATTGCTCCTCTGCTCAAATCTCCCAATGAATGGCTTCTAAGTTTACAGGTTAAAAGACCAAGTACTTGGCATTTTAAGAATCATCCATCTTTTTTGAATTTCGATCTACTTTTCTAGAACAAACTTTTACCCTTAATATCATATCTCTTGTTAAAAGGAAAATCATCCTACTGAGTGGGAGAAAATACATGTACATCATATATCCAACTGATATCCAAGCTCTATGAAGATCTCATAAAACTCAACAACAAAACAAATAGTCCAATTGAAAAACAGGAGAACTAAATAGATACTTCTCCAACAAAAACATACAGATGGCCAACAGGCACAAGGAAAAACATTCACAATCACATATAATCAGGTAAATACAAATTAAAACCACAATGAGTTAGCACCTTATACCCATGAAAATGGCCCATATCAAAAAGACCAGAAACAACTGGTGAAAAAGGAATGATTGTACACTATTAGGAAAGCAAACTAGTCCTGACTCTATCAAAAACTAGTATGTTGGATTCTCAAAATATTAAAAGTAGATCTACTGTATTATGCAGCACTCACACATAGAATTCATGAACTCAAAAGGGATATATACGTCCCAATGATCATTGCAGCACTATTTACAATGATCAAGTTATGGAAACAACCTAAGTGCCTAACAGCGGCTGAGTAGATAAAGATGTGGTATAAATACACAATGGAGTATCAATGAGCTATAAAAAGAGGATGCATTTTCACCATTTGAGACAACATGGATGGAACTGAAAGGTATGATGCTAAGTCAATCAGAAGATGAAAGACAAATACCAGATGATTTCACTTTTGTGTGAAATATAAAGAAATAAACAATCAACCAAGTAATCTCTAGAAATTGGATTGTCATATTAAGACTATCAGAAGGAAAGGGTGAATAGTGGATAGCAAAGGAGTGAGAGGATCGAGAGGATTATAGTGGAGGACAATGCTTTGGTAGTAGACTTATTATGGTGACAGATCTGAAGAGTCATGAACTTACACCCTTAAATCACATACACTGTTGTAAGCCAATGTTACCTTAATCTTTCTTTTATAATCTTTAATTCAAGATACATTCAATTCTGAATTTTTCAAAGTTGCCTTGCTTTTTTACTTTTGTGGCAATTGGTGAGTATCCTGATCATCATCTTTCAATACTTAGTTCCCATATTAGATCTTCTGAAAAACTCCTTCAGGATTTCTTTCCATCAGGGTGATTAGTTGTCTCTTTGTTCCCCTCATCAGCCTGTGCACTCTCTTATGGTAGCACAAATTCATGTCTAGAGCAATAGATGATTAGAGCTAAAGGAAAGACTTAACTTGTTCATCTTAGGCCTACCTAACACTTTGCTTGATGGACTATTATACCATCCTTTTTCCAGCTTTTGGTCACTTATCCATGATGAGGCAATATATACTGCTAAATTGGTTAAAGTGTTATAAAGATGTGTGAGACTGGGTCTCTGTTTATAGTCTAATAGGGAAGATTTTCAGATA
Organism: Condylura cristata; assembly: GCF_000260355.1. Lineage (NCBI taxonomy): Eukaryota > Metazoa > Chordata > Mammalia > Eulipotyphla > Talpidae > Condylura > Condylura cristata. The sequence goes on along the minus strand of NW_004567114.1, from coordinate 52,032,774 downwards.
TGAGGTAATTCAAATATGATAGCATGGTGAGTGCTGAGTTAGGGGATACACTGAGTACTGTTAGTTTCAAAGAGGAACATTTAGCCTAACCTAGAGATTTACGGAAAACTTCTTTAGAAAATAATAATGTCTGAGCAGAATTTAAAAGGATAAATAAAGGTTAGTCAGGGAAAGAAATGTGATAACTCTAGATGTTATCCATTTCAGCCTAAGTCAGCAGTATTATCAACCAACTGAGTCTTGTTCTTAAATGTCACCAAAGTAAAAAACAGCCAACTTGGGAAAAGGATAGTAAAATAATAGGCCTACCTCACCAGACTTCTAGGTTTTTTTTCACCTTTGTTGTATTATTTTATCACTTTTGTTGTTTGTTTCTGAGTCTCAGCAATGTTAAAAACTAAGTAGGTCAGTGTGTATATTTTATAGACTTCCCTCAATATAAATATTATAGCATTGCAAATATCTCATTCATTCAAGAATTTATTAGGATTAAGCAAAGAGCAGGTAAATTTTATATGCTGGTTTTTCTATTGCCTTTTTGAAGGTATCACCAGAGTCCAAATGTTTGCAAGTTTTTTTAAAAACATTATTGCAATAGGGTAAATTTTATTATTATATATGGAAGCTAATCATTTCAGAGTAAACAACAGATGTTTGCACCCTTATTACTGTTTGGTACTGACATCGATATTAAATGATAATATGAAAACATGTCACAGACGTGAATGATGAATTCAAATGTCAGGAATAGAAGAAATGTTTAAAATAGAAAATTTAAGGGTTTTGGATTAGAAGTAAAACTATGAGCACCTTCTTCAGGCAACATGCAATAAATACCTTTCTACAAAATAATTACCTGTAAATCTCTAAGGCACATTTCCCTTCAAAGCATTGTTAAGGAAGCAGGTAATTAAAGTGCTCACCCAATCTAAGTAACAACACTAGAAAAAATTCAGCTATATCATAAGAATAAACTTAGTTGATACTATATAGAGAGAGATAAGTAGGTAGATCACTTACTAGATGCTTTCCTGTGATATGTTGCAAATATATTATTTGATATGTCTCTAGCAACTGAAATTCATATAGCTAGATATTAAGTTGCTTTATATGCAGCTGTCAATTATATTGGTAGTTTAAATTATTATTATATATAATGTTATCTGAGCAGAATATAATTATGCTAAGACACGTAACCTTTTCATTCAGTAAAGACTATTCCTAATCTTTTTTATTCATATAGTATTGAACGTTGGATTCATTTCACTGAATTAAACAGTATGTCTTTCTTGTCATTAGTCAAAAGAGATCAAGACTGATGAGATGGACAACAAAGGTCTGCCTCTAGAAGTCTATTTCCTTTGGAAAACAAGCTCTGTAAAAGTAGGCACCTTGCTGGTCTTATTGAGTACTATGTTCTAGTGCCTTTGATTAGACTCAGAAACCAAGAAGCGCAATATACATTTATTGAGTCAATGAGTGAATGACAGTAGCAAAGTCATTCCGAGGTTATAGGTTTCTGTAAAGAGAACACTGTCTTGAATATGTAATTGAAATTTTCAAGACGTTGAAAGTATATTTTATATCACAAAGATTATGTTTATAATAAAATTTGACAATAGTAACTGTCTTAACGAACAGCCCACAAAGTTAAGTAGAATTCAAATTCATTTTTGTTCTCACATAGAGGTCAATGGACATTGGTGATGGCCTCCTGCTCACCCCCTGGGAAGTGTGGGAGGCAGCTGCCCCCATCCTCTCCACTACACATATTGGTCATTGAGCCAGAGCTCTTGAAAGCAGGTCACATAGAATCAGATCTGTTTACGACCCAAGAGAAAAGGAAAGATGCACTGACTGCACTTTGCAGCATAACAAAGTTACTGCAATTGGGCAGCAGGCCATGGCTCTTTCCTAGAAAAATCAAGCCCCCTTCTAGAGAATGGATTCTCCTTCAGGTGCTTCTCTATTTCTTCACAGATTTGGGACTCTACATTTAGCCTGAAAACATGATGTGACAAAATAATATGAAAAATGTGACTCCTCCCCATGTCATGTTTAAACTAGCTGTTAACACCATGCCCTCCAAAAAAAGAGCAGAGACTGAAACTCAGATTGAGCTCTAAGAAACAGAACACTTTGCAGAGATTACATAACTTCATACCTCTGTGTGAAAATGCAGATAATAATAGTTCAACACGCAGATGTGTTTGTGGTACTGCTACAGCAGAATAGAGTAAGGCTGTCACCACTCAGCCATGAAAGGCAATGGTCTCATGCAAGGGTATCATAGATTCCTTCCTTCCATCATATCTGTCAATTGGCTGGTGTGGGATCAGAATGCTAAAGCTAAGGCTATTAAATAAATAAGGACAACTCTGAGTGTTTGCAAGGAATGAAAAAGGAGTTAAAATGTATTATTTTCCTACTTTTTGATCATACTCTTACAGTCCAGTTCTTAATGTAATCTTCAGAGCAAATCTAAAGGTCAGTGAAGCTTCCCTGATTGCCAAAAGAGGAGTGTACCTCTAAAAATTTCTTTAAGCCAAGATGATACAAAGCAATAAAGCACTTACTATTAATGTACATCAAAAGAAAAGTATGTTCCCAAATCCAAAGAATAAACTATCAAATCTCACCAGAAACATGCATAACCTTCTGTAACACTCACATATAGTAAAAGCAAAAATGTGATAAATGCACAGCCTTAAAACATTAAGTCCCAGGGAAGGATCTTGCTGGGCCTGCCCTGTCTGCTCTGGGGTACAGTGACTCTACAGGGGCTGCTAGAAGACAAATGAGTAGAATAGTTTACTTTTGATGGTAAAGGTGGAAATTTTCCTTAAGTTAGTGAGAACAAATATCAACATAGTTCTTTTGTAAAAGCAAAGTGACTTAACTCTTGAAAAGATATACCTGTATGATTTCCCTGTTTTCACTATCAGAACATGAGGCTGAGAGAGGTCCAGTAACTTGTCAAGCTTGCAGTCCTAGGGAATGACAAAACCAAGGCTCAAATTCAGGTCTGAGACTACAGTTCACTTTGTCTGAGCAAGACTCTAATGCTGCTCACAGTTATGGACTTCTGGGACTCAGTAGAGCCTTGGCCACACAGATGGTGTCCCAGTTGCTAGGCAAAGCATCCCGGGCAGATAAGAGGATGAAAAAAAATATGGCTTCAACATCTTCCTCTCCAGAGCTCCAAAAAAAGTTTGAGTATTGAGAGCCTCTGTGAATTAAGATTTGTCAACCAGCTAAAACATCCTTCTCGAGTAAGTTTACTTTTCTAAATCCATTGATTTATTGAATGGTAGACAAGTGTTGCTCTTCAGTGGTAAATGAAACTAGGAGAGCTTGCAAAAATACGATAATGAGGGCCCTCCCTGGTGGCGCAGCGTGTTAAAGCACAGCACAAAGAAACCACTTCCGCATGGCATGAGTACAATTCCCGCCTGCCCCGGAGGTGACCACATGGCGTGGCAGACCTCTCCAGACCCGCCCGCTGCTCCCCTCAGCAGTGTACCTCATCGATCTGCCTGTTCTGCTCCCCGCTCTCTGTGTGGTGAATCCTCTCACCATCCCTGCACCTCTGGCCTATACCCAGTTCTGTATCCATAAATAAGTAAAAAAAAAAATACGATAATGAGAGAGAGGCATATCATGATTTATTGAAACAGAAGCATGAATATCTACCTCTTGAAGTCCCTTCAAAGTAAAATGTATTGGTTTTAACATTCTCACACCTCTTCCAGCTCAGTATCTTCCTTGGATACTCTTATATGGGAAGCAGCACATGAAATGAGGTCTAGGAAACAATATGAGGATATACAGGCAAAAAATAAAGTCCTCCTTTCAGGCCCTCAAGTATCTACATGATAAAATAATCTAGGGAAGTTTTTTTTTTTTTTTTTTTTTTAAATATATACACTTGTTGAAAGGAGAGAAACAGGCAAGCACAGAAGTTGAGTAAAGTTGGGGCTGGGTGAGGAAACAAGTTAAATATACAGAACAAATGACATTTCACAATTCTGTAGCATAGCAAAATGATGAATCAGTTTCCCTACTCTAATAGGAAAAAAAGCACCCCCTCTCTTTCTTAGGAGGTAAAAGGTTCATGGGACCCATAAAGTCTTCACTATCAGGTGCAAAAGGGAAAGAAATTTCTCTGAAGATGCATGAAGGAGAAAGGCAATTCAACACCTTTATGCTTTATAGCTGAATGCCAATGGGGACAGTACCTAGAACATTCTTAGTTTGAGGTTCCAGCTCTGCCAGTGAAGTCCACAGGTATGTGACTTAGCCTATGGCAGGACAGGTTTATTTATGGAGTAATGTTTTAAGTGGTTCTCTGTTAGTGGAGTCATGTTTTCCACATTTATCTGTAATAAAGTTCACATTTTGAACTGCACCCGGCTACCTATAATACTTATCTTTTAATTGATTCTCAACTGAGGTGAACAAAAAAAGGAGTTATTTAGCAGCCTCCTCAAAAACCTGAAGCAAAGCTAACTGGAATGAGGAAGCTTAGTAAAAAAGGACTCAGAGTGAGTTGGAAGAGGCAGCAAGCAATTGCTGGCATATTTGGAACATGTCAAATACATCCTGCTTTTACTATGGAATGACTCATTAGATGGGTTAATTAGTTAATTTTTTCCCCCAAGTAGCATTGTGTACTTTTAAGAGAAATTTCTAATCATTTCTATGTAGACAATTTTGCTTTTGAGAATGTTTGTCATAGATAGGCTAAACATAAAGTTTGGGCTACTGATAATACATCTGACCTATTGATTGACCTCTGGCAAAAGTTCTGCAAACAGTGCAAACCAAAAGATATTGTTCATTGAGTCATTCATTATCTTTCTGACTCAATTTTTTAATCTGCATGTTATAGACTCTTGAGATTCTTGGAAAAGAGATGCTAAATGAGTTTGTATACCCTATTCCAAATGCATTAATTTCACTGGGACTATGAATTATATCTATTAAACTTCTCACCACCTTTCTTTTGATAGAAAGTACCCTTCTGTTACATTTACTTTATTCATAATGTATTCTGATATTCATCTGTTCATTTCATTAATATTTCATTCAAATTACACGGTGACATCATTGTTTATATACTAGTATTTAAACATCTTTCCTGGAGAATATTTTCCCTTTTTATTGTTTAAACAAGGTAACAAGCAGCTGAATTTAAATTCAGACAGAAAATAATTTTTATATACATGTTTTTATTCTGTAAATGCCATACACAACTCAAACTATAGTCCCCAAAATTCAAAATTCAAAGGATAGGTGGAGAAAAAAATATTTATTCTCCACGAAGTCTATTTGTGCCTTTGACTACAAAATCAAGTATAATATTCTTGACATTTTCCACATAAAAAAATAGAGGTGAATTTGACATTTAAAAATATGTTTCTCACCCCCTACTCCTATCCCAAACTATTTTCACAATAGTTTCTGCAGAACACACAAGCCTTAAGGGACAATCTTTAAAATAGCAATTTATTTTCTGATTTAAGATAAAATTTTGAAGATAAATGTTAGGAATCTACAAGTTGAAACTTACTCATTGAGAAATAACATTCATGTCTCCATTGTCAAAAATGTGTTTAAACGGGAAGAGCTCAATGGTTGCTTCCTTTTTCAACCCAGATGTTTGTTGTCAGCTTATCCTATTATTATTAATAGGAATCTAATTGATATTAATGCCTCAAAAACTAGGTTAGCACTTCTCAGTGTTTAATTTCTCTACAGTTGCCACATTTAATTTTTTTTTAATTTCTTTCCTTCCAGTCAAATTACATGATCTTCTCATCTGTAAAGATAAGCTGTAAAGATAGCAACTTTGTTTAGAAATGCATTTTGCCAAACTTAAATGCTATTGACATCTCATCAGCTAGTGAAGGACAAGCCACACTTCATTTTTTAAATAGCTCACATTGTTTTACATAATGTAATGACTAGAGCTGGGGATGTTTAAATGGTACTTCACAGTGCAGTGCAGACGTGGTCTAAACTCTTCGTGATTATACATATGCTATTCTATGGTGCACACGAATCTCTTCTGCCTTTGGGTGTTTTAACAAAATGGCTGAAATTTTCAGCCATTATGGATGAGTTATTCAGCAAATCTGTAAAAGCAATTCCACTTGACAAGCCTATAGTACGACTTTAAGTGATTGAATCTCTTTGATTCCACAATGGCAAGGTCCTTATTATTCTTGCAGGAATTTTACAAGTTCTAAGAATATTTCCAAAATGCCACTAGCCACATTGCCATAGAGAGACTGGCAATTCAAGTCAGAACTATACTAATTTCATTTAGGGAATCCAGTTAAAGAAATGATTTCTAGTAGAGAGGAAAAAAAATACATCTTTCCTTTATATTCTAATGTATTGATCTATTATTAGATTGAGTGCCTTGAAGTTCTATCTATAGTGTCTTTTTTTTTTCTCTTGCTTAAATTTATTTTCTAGTAAATGAATGGAAGCCACAAAATGGTGAGGTCATGAAACTTACTTATCTGAAACACTGAATTGTATACATCCCTTAAAGGCAAAGGGATGTTTTTTGCCCCGAGGGTATTAGTCATGGTCTATAGTTCGTGGGAAAAACTAAGGAAGTCTCAAAATTGTGTTCCTATTATTTCTATTTCTCTAAGACTTTGTTTGAATTCCAAAGTGAATTTTCTATTATTCCATTGTACACTGCATAGGAGGGTACCAACCAGCAGCCTTTGGGGAGCAACACCTGCAGTTACATTCAAAGGCATGACTTTTCCAAGCAGTTTGTGAGCTGGCAGGCATTGTCCCCAAAAGGATAAAGGCCTAGGTTCTTTACCTGACTGGCAGAAGCATTCCAGCACCACGAAAGGACTCTAAACATTGTTTTGTAAGTAATGAGTCCTGCTGGTTTCATCCTGCAAGACATTGAAATCCCACAGGGAAAATGTGGTTAGAAATAAAACAGAGGGCTGGGGCCTTTAATGAGTTTCCTATCCACAGATGCCATCAAGCTTTTATACTATTCATTTTATTTCTACAGCTTCAACAAAGATTCCCAGAGTTGTGGGCCATATTCTTAACACTGAAGTGCATAGAACTTGGCAGAAATCTACACTTCAGAGATAATAACATATCATTCCATGAAATAGGGAAAAGGCATAATCAAAAAGAGAAGTTAAATATGGAAACCTGTTTTGACAACAAATGAATACAGATGAAGCTAGACAGGAAAGGTGTTATGTATGCATTTTTTTCATGTTTCACATAAATTATGATATTGCAAGAACCTATCAAGCCACTTTTTTTCTCTTTTTTCATATGCTTTAAGTCAGATAGATTATTTATATTGCTCTCCATCTTATATCAAAAAAGAATTTCAAAGATTAGTACTTTAAAATAATAGAATAATATTTGTAAAATATATCAGATATGCATGTGGCTTATTCCTAAATTACATTTTATAAATTACTTTACTTGGGGATTCCTCAGTCACTTGCTACCTAACAAAATAAAATTAGATTTTCTGAATAGAAAAAAAAAGAAACTATTGTTATTTATTAGAGGATCAGGGAAATCCCAAGTGAAAGCAAATATTCAAGTTAACAAAGATAACTACACTGAGTTCTAAAAAGTTTCCCTGACTTTTACACTAGGTGAAACTTCAAGTCTCACCAAAATTTTAACTAGGTTAAAATTAAGGGACTCTTGAGGGCTTGTAATTATTAAAATAAAAAATAAAACTTAGAAAAAAAAATTGTAAGTATATCCCTGAGTTTGTCTTTTACTTACAAAGGCTTTCTTTTTTTTTTTTTTAATTCAAATAACAAAATTTTTAAGAGAGTTAGAAAAGGGTGAATTAAAAAGCTTTTGGAGAAGCTATACCTTAAAAAAAAACATCTTTCCAGAGATATTTTTACTTTAAAATATATTTAAAATGAGTCTTGACAACTTGATATTAAAACTTAAGTTTTCAAATTGACTTCTGGTATGCCAGAAGTTTAGGATTTTACAATCCTGTCAAGAAAATCATTGTTCAAATAAGTTAATGATAACTCTAAGTATCTAAGTTATTGAAAATAAAAAGTGTTGATAAACAATCTCTTAGAAATTATTGAAATATTTCTACCAAATGAAGGAGAGAATTGAGGAACTCTACAAAAACTTAAAAAAGAAAAAATATAATATTATATATAAAGTTGAAAACAGTCAGAAATAAAGTTGTAGTAGTACTTCAAAAGAATTAATGGAAACTTTATAAGCAGTGAATAGCTATAATCTATATATTTCCATCCAAATCATTCTTTAATCATTAAACTACATTTGATATGTTGCTTAACTAATTGCTGTACCTAAGAGATCAATATGATGGGGAAACTGATTTATAGTCAGATAGAAAACCCCCAAATTAAGACTCTCTCGTGTGCTATTTCTACTATCTCACTCCTTTTTCTTCTCTCTATGGTTCAAAACAGTTTTGATTCTTTGAGTGCCTACTATGTGTTAATCATATTAACTTGTTATTTCCAGTAAGACAACTTCCTGAATGTTGCTTATTAGTCCCATTTACAGATGAGGCTTAAAATGTTTACACAAGGAAAGCTTCCCAAGATCAAAATAATTTTTAACAAAAATGGACACAGGAAATGGACAAAGTCTTTTTCACTCCAAACCATGACCATCATATAAGCACACGGTTTGTGTACTTAACTTTTTCTTCCATCTTTGTTTAATGTTGTTATATTGTTGTTTTCTTGATTAACTTAAGAGAGTAGCTTTTACAACCGTTTTCATCAGTAAATTTAGTCAAACTGATCAAAGTGGATCAATATCAGTTTAAAAACATGATGGAAGGTGTCAATTGAGAGAACCAGTTTTTCTTAAGTTAATTTCCTAAATGTGATAGTCCAAATAACTAAGTTAACTTAAATATACTTGGCAAAACATTGCATGAACCAAGGCAATATCTGAAATCAATATATAGATATATATGTGTATATATATATATATTTGTGTTTTTCTACATCTAGATTTATATATGTGTGTGTGTGTGTGTGTGTGTGTAGGAATATAGGAATATATATGTATATATATAACATATATATATATATATATGTTATATACATATATGTGTTATATATATATACATATATATGTATATAGGACTATAGGAATATATAATAAATAAATTAATTAATATATGTGTGTGTGTGTGTGTGTGTATAGAAAAGCTATGATCCTGGTAACAATGGAAAAGTATTCAAAGAGAAGCTATTAGTAAAGTAAACTTTGAGGGAACTTGAATAAATTAAAAATAATATGATAAAAAAAGATAATACAGACACAAGTAATGTTAAAACAAAAGAATTTTCTTATCTATATACACTTTGTCTTTTATTAAAATCTCAAATGAAGTATTCATTGTGTCATTATATTAGATAAATAAAGTACATGAAAGATTTGCTACATCAAAGAGTTTCCTCATAATTGCTTTGTTGGTTTCGAGCGCCAAATAGTGGACTGGGGGGCCTATTTGTTATTTGACCTTTTTTTTGTATTTAGACAATTTATCATATCACTTAATAAAAAAACAGACATTATTTTATTGTTATGTTTGTATTAGTTTGTTATAATCCTTAATATGATTTGCCTTACCATTAATGTTGAGAAATGATACCATGACGTTTTAATTTCATATTATTTGCAGTGTGTTAATTTCATCAGTTAACTGATTTAAGGATTTTCAATTTGGAGTTTTTAAGTGGATTTTTAAATTCAGAACATAAAACATATGAAAACTTCTGGTTTTAACAAGTAATGGTTTGAACAAACCATATTCACAGCTTAAAAAATTATCATATAGGAAAAATGACAATGTATATTCAACAAAGGCCTCAGTATCATCACACACAGGTTGTATCTGAAGGGAAAGTTAACATTTATATTGGTTTTCAGTTGAGAGTCATATACATAGTTCAATTTCTGAATAAAAATAGATTGAAATAGGGCTTCATGTTTGTGGTTCTATATAAACTGAAAGAATTAGATCTGACTATATAGGGTGTAATTAAAGTAAAAACATCAGAAACTTGGATCTTGCAAAGTAGGTTAAAGGAAAGACAAATAGTGTTCCACTCATTAGTTACTATAGGAATTGCAGTCATTTGACAAACGGCATCAAATGTATGCACATTTTTTTTCATTATTTGTCATTAGCATTAATTTCATTAAAAATTATTTTATTGTATCACAAAATATAATATAAGCCTGTAGGTGTTTTGGATCTTTTTTGTTTGTTTCCACAGACATGTTTTTTAAATGCACAGAATATTGGGAAACTGAAAAGGCATTAATAGGAAATCTGTAAATTATGAAGAAAAGATATTGGCAATACCCTACTATTTACCAAAACTTACATTTGTTAAATAATTAGTATTCTAGATACAAATCAATGCTAAGAATCAAATGCTTCAAGTGAAAATCTCTTACAGGCTTTAGTTACAATCTTGAAAAATGGACACACTAGAAATTTTCTATACATAATCTATTGCTATCTACTCTATGTAAGTAAAATAAGTTGCAAATTATTTTAGAAGTAAATAACCATTTTTAATGCTTAAATTAAGTTGTTTGGAGAACAGAATAAGTTTAAGTGCTAACTAGCATTTTGCATACATACCATAAGATACAAAATAGCACGTGCTTTCTATTTATGTTGGTTACCAATCTTGATATTCAAGGGAAGAGTGTATAAAGTTAACAAGCAATTATTATTTGGCAAATTAGTACTCAACAACCCTGAGTAAATAGGAAGTTTGAAACCTATCTGTTATACAGCTACTTTAATTTGCATAGCACACTGGTGTGTTTGCTTTGCAAATACTTTGCAATGAATCATCATTTGTACTATACAGTCCAAAGAAAAGCAATCAAAATTCACAGCAAGACAATGAAATTAATTATAACTGTTGAATTCTGTGGTGGTAATTCCTCCTCATGCAGGAAGATTAATTGCATTGCACTTTCCTTGCACTCCACTAAATGATCTGATGAATGTATAATCATTTACAGATTTCTCAAATGCTGAAAATTGATTACCTTTGATTAGCTCTGATCTGCACAAAGAGCTCTGACAGAGTATCAGTGAAACATTACAACATTACAGACAAAGTAACAAATGATTTAATTACCAGTGTGCTTATTAATGTTAGATTCCCTGCAGTGATCCTGGCAAATCAGGGGCCTGTAATAGACCTGTGGGTTTCACTGAATTCCATTAGGGTTTAAATAATATTTCTCACTATTTCTCAAATCCTTCTTTTCATGGCTCCTTAATAACTCTAATTAATTTTAATTTGCACCAAAAAAAAAAAAATCCACAGCATCTTTAGAAACTTTTAATTAGCTATAAAATAAAACTCTTCTCCTCCCCACAAGACATATATGATCAGCTTTGGAGTAGATTCATAAGTTTTCATTAATGGTAGTTACTCTTTGTAATATTAAATGCAAATGTAAAACAAAGGTTGAACTGCACACGTGGTCCAAATCTCTTCTTCAAGCATGGAACAAAACAAAATTTGTTTAATAACAATCAAGTGAAAGAATAGTTTGGCAAAATGTTTAGATAGTAGTGTGATAAGCATCTTCATATTCCTCTTGTTTGGTGTTACAAATGCATAGTTTCAACCATTTTTGTTATCTGCAGAAAAGAAAACCCACTGATTAAGAAGGTTTAGTGTATATTGAAGGAGGATTTGGAAATATAAGAGCAAGAAAACAACACTAGCCCAGTTAGACACAGAATGTGATGAATAATGTTGGCACAAACAAATCAAGCTTATCTAGGTTTGTACGCAGGCACATTCAGATCACTTAGGATTGGCAGCTTTTGGGGCTTTCCCCAAATTGATGCCATTATATATGACATTAAATTATTGTGAGACAATGACAATGAAAACCCAGATGATCAGAGGAGTCAAACAGAGCAGCTTAAATTAAAATATGTGCCTGTGAGTGTTTCCAGGCAAAGAAAAATTAGAGGGTAGGCAATTAAAAGGTTGTTTAGCACAGAAATGCTGATATACAGACAACTTTATAATAATATTTTTTCACAGTGGCTTTGCAGTTCTGCAGAGGCAAGGCAATGCTGCAGGTGTTTCTGGGTGGTATTTCAAAGCCACTAGCTGTAAAACTTAAGACATAGGGATATGCAGCCTCAATGCTAATGAATACATTTATTATGTGCAGTGCTGTCAGCAGCTGAAAAGCTATCCATCACACTGAAACGGCACAGAGTCGAGTCTCTTTTTGTGGAGAAATATTGAAGTCAGATTGTTGATGTCAAAAGTCAAAGTCTAGTTCAGCTATCTGTTTTATGAAGCTGACTGAGACACATTGTGCCTGTGCGCAAACTGATATCTAGCAGAGCTCATTTTAGCAAATGTGTGATTTAGAAGTCAAAAAAACATTCGTACAACCAAACTCATAGCAGGCAGAGGCTGTGGCATGCAGGCATAGTTTTTACATTTTAATCTGACACCGTTTGGTAGTGTTTATCATCTGAAATCCAAACCATATCAACTTTCTAGCTACGATATTTAAGATCTGTGTAGTTTCACAGAAAAAAAAATATTCACACAGAATAAGAGAATACATTAAAATAACGCCACAATAGCAAAGTGATTGCCCTCGTTGGGCTTGGTTTTGTTTTCATTTCCCTCTACACATCAAACCACAAGTAAATAGTGAATTCACTTTCTTTGCGATACAAAAAATAGACACACGAGGTCAAAATTAGATGGATGTTTAATAGCTGCTGAATCACAGACCCTTTTTGATGCTCTTGCTGGTCATATGTACCTCGTTACTTACTGGACTCTCTGCTATAATATCATTTACACTGAGTATATACTTTATAACCTTACATGCCAAACATCCCCGATAGCTAAATGTTGCTGTAGTCTTAGAAAAGAGAAGTGAAATGGAGGAAGAAAAGAGCAAATTTTCTTTGCTCAAGACCTCTCTTATGCTTATTTTGAGCCTCAGTTCATCTTGTTTCCAAAGATATTTGTCTGTTTTCACTGGTATTTTTTAAAATTAATTTACATTGAAAGTGGATGAAATAAACTTGGTTTGAATAGTACGTATTCAATTCTATTTACTCAAAATTTTTATCTGATTTCAAAATAGATTCCACTGCTTGGAAACTTTTGGGGCCTTTGAGTAATCCTTGAGGATCAAAGTGTATGTTTGGTGTGTATTTTTTTAAGTGAGGCTTTGTGCTTCCGAGGTAGCATATGCTCAGAGCGCTATTACACAGCCGGCCTTCCTGCAAATTTGTGGTGCTTACAAAAAACCAGCATATTTTTTAATTCAAGTCAGGAAGACTCTTTTATTTTTGCTGATTTCACCTTCTTTTCTCTTTCCTAGCACAACCCTCAGGGCACATGATGTAATAGTCAGACTTGCATGAGTTCAAGAAAGCCTTTCATGAACTGCAAACTTGATTCAATAAAAAATGGTTGTGCTCCAGCTCTTTTTTTTCCTCCCAAAGAGGGGAAAACATACAAATATGTACAAAGCTCTCAGAATCCCAAAGACTTCAGTAAGTCTTTAAAACATCAATTATTTTTTAAAAGGAAGGCTAAGCAGCAACATGCACAGAAACAACAGCGGACATTATGTTTATCCTAACTTAGTTCAGTAACACCAGCTGTAGATTAAGGTGCTATGGCTTGAAGGATCACGAGCTTCAGTCGAAACTCAACTTCAAGTTAATTGGCTGGTTGGGGGCTCCACAAAATGAAGAGACATCTCTTTGTTTCTAGTAAGGTAAGAGTGCATCACTGTCCCTGAGCCTCTGTCCCCCCTTGTTATCTTGTCAGGAATTCACTCTCAGAAGGAAATCCCTAAAAGTAGACACACCTTTCAACTTTCTTGATAAAAAAATAAATTAAGACAAATGCAATCATGATAAGTCCTCTTAGAGAATAACGGGAACAAAACAAAACATACACGCAAATAAAACCTAAATGAAGGTGAGACTTGATTCCTTCCAGGTGCATATTTGAAAGCAATGTTTGTTTGTAATTCTGGGTTTGCCTGTATTATACATAAAATCTGCTGACACCCATATGCATTTAAGTAAAACGTGACATCATATCCTAATTTTAATGCTTTGCAATGTATAAAGGTAAATCTTGTCGTTAAATGGCCAGGTTTCCTTGCATACACTTTTTTAAATCAACTTAAAAAAAAAAAAAAAACAACAGTTGAAAGTATCTTTGGAATACCAGGCAGGATTATTTCCTTTTAAAAGTCGTTCCAGGTAGACATGTCAGCAACCATTCAGAGTACCGCTACATGTCAACAGGGGGAAAATAATCACAAAAGAGAAAGAACCACCATATGGAATTCACTAGACACTAAGCCTCTTGTCCACCCAAATTACACCAGTCCTCACATAATAAGAAGACAGTGCAGAGGCTGTGCTGTATGCCTTCCAGGCAGAGCTCCATAGCCAGCAATTAGTCTATACAGTCAGAGGCCAAAAAACCTTATTGTCTTACTTGCTGTATAATTATCTGTTATGATGAACTGTGATTCTAAGAACTATTGTCTTTATGCTTGGATCTGTGTGCAGAGTGGTTGTCTGGCTGCAACTCAAGAATGGACCTTCCTTTTAGTATCTCTGCCTGAGTGATTTTTCTGGTCTCTTCCTGGCTGGGTAAAACAGAGACTGTTTCTGCATGATTTCTTGGGTTGATGAGAAGCAATTATGCCTTAAATGAAGTCATTCATGTCTGCCATTTTGTTTGCATATTTTCCAGTGTTCACCTGTTATTAAACCTGTCTTTAAACTGTAAGCTAGTTTCAAGTAGACTTTTGTGTCTAACACAGTTTGGTAATCAGAGGAAAACAAAACAGATAAAATGTTTTCTGCACAAATCACTCAAGCAAGAAATCTAATAAAGTGATTAATCTCTAAAATAGCATTTAAGAATTTCCTGGGCATTTTTATTTCTTTGAATTTCACCCTCCTCCCCATACCCTGAAAGATGACAATGATAACTGCCTTACTGGCCTTAGAATAAAAGTTAAAGCTACTTTGACATCTGCTAGGGGAGAAAGAAAGAGTAAGGAAAGGAGTGGGTATTAATAAACCTTATTGTCAAAATAATTATTGCTATTCGTCATAATATGGAAATGATATGTTGGCATATGTAACAAAATGCTATTAGAGGCACTTATTTAAAACTGATTGTATTGTGTAGATGAGTTCATTAGAAAACATAGTTACATTTTTAAGGAGCCTAGAATATATATGTAATCATTAATTAAAAGTGCATTCAAATGAAATTAGACAAGTAAAGGAACTCTATTTTACAGGGGATCTTGTGACACATAAACACTCCATTGCACACCTTCTGGTCTTTAAATATCTGTAAACCAAATGCCCATACTAGCTTGTAATTCAGTATTAGATGAAGTATAATTTAAAGCTAGGATAGTCACTAAACAAAAATTGAGAGCATCAATTTATCTGAACTAATACATGTTTTATTAAATAGAGCTTTATGAAATTATTTTTCCCCCTTTGGGAAGTTTTATGATTTAGTCAGCTATTTATTAGCTATTCTTTGTTAATGGATATATTTTATATATAAAATTAGTTCTTAAAAAAGTCAATGGCTGAGCTAGAATGATTTACTGGATTTTTTCCCTAATATTAAAAACAAAATGGAGTATTTTTAAGCAAACTGGAAATATAACTGATGCTATGATTACTTATTTCCTATTCTCATTCATTTTGGAAATAAGTCAACTTTAAAATGAAATAAACTTAGAAAGTCATTTAATTCAAGAACAATTTCACTTGGTTATTTAAAAAAAAAAACGCAAGGAACCATGTGTGTTTGATTTTTGAGATTCAACGAAATAAGAGAAGACTTTCCTAATGGTTAAAAAGTACTTAATTTATCACCACTGAACAGAAAGCATTGCCCCCACCCCCGCCCAAGAGGTTTGTACTAAGGTGACCTCTGCTGTTAAAAAAAAGGTTTGCAAAACACTCCCTTTCCTAAAATATTCAGTAATCCTAAATTACAAGGATAGAAGTGGATACTGCTGTGCTTAAAAGTATTTACTAAAATCATTACTGTTTCGATTATATATGTGATTTTTAAGGCTTTTTCCCTCATAGCTGGGAAATTTCCTGTGTCATTTACTTCCCTGCATTTTGCGTACAAATTCTGACTGACTGGGATCCCTGCCATTGAATTTTCTTCTCACTGAAGGGTTTTCTCTGCTCCTGGTGGGGCAAAGTCATGACCCAGAAAAAAATTGATTCATGAATCCTCAGGGTACAAGTAAAGAAGAGAGGAAATATGCCTTGGCTGAGCTCCGACTAGTGACAATTTAAAACCTGTAATTAGTCTGAATTCAAGCTGCAAAAGGAATCTGAATTAAAAATTCATTAATTCAAACTGATGTATTAACTTTAACAAACTAGATCCCTTATTATAAAGAATGATTTTTATAAGCTGTTGTGTTCACTGCTGGAACCTGAATTGTACTAATTTTAAAATTATTTGAAGATGGTAGAAAGAACACCAGATTGGGTTACATTGCACCTTATCTTTACCTTGATAATCTTTTATTGGACTTGCTTGGCATAAACACCTTAGTCTGGGCTTTACTTCCACCTTAGTCCTAAATTTTGTGTTTGTAAATTCCCATTGTCCTATGAAGCACATGTTCTTTAGCTCTTTCTCCCCTGATGTTTTTGAGACCCCAAGACCCCCTTAGCTAACTCCCAGGCATTTCCATGAACTACACTGCTGAAATGTTATACAGTAATTAATGTTGATCCTAGTACATACTCAGCCTTCAGTACAAATTAGGATGGAAAAGGTTATCATAATATTTTCCTAGTCTATTTAGTAGATTTGAATTGCTCCCTGTGGGGGAAAAACAAAAAAGAAAGATGTTTCAGAAAGTTGGGTTTCAGGAGAAATACCACTGTGATAGTAGTGATTCCTTGAAAGTCACACATACTTTAAACTTTTCAACTGAAGGTAATTAATTATCATCATATATTGACATATTGGTTCTTAAGTTATAACTTTCTGGGTCCACTTGGCAAGACTGTCAGGGAGGTCAGGAGACACTGTTGGTGGATGGGCTCTGGAATTCAGACTAAAACTCTTATCACTGGGTGGAGTTCAAATCCAGGTACAACCAACAGCTGGAGCCTCTCCAACTGTCAGTATTGTCTGAAAAACACTAAGAGACTAAATAATTTAGATTACACGATATTGACCTGTATAATTGTTTAAATGAGTAATGCAGTCACCAACTGAAAGAGGTCAACCATCTGTAGAGGAAACACAGAATTTGGTTTCATTTCCAAACAAACTTTTGAAGAGCAAATTGTTTTTTCTGTGGGAGGTAGGGGAAAGTCTGAAGACAGATTAATGGCTTCTCCTGCTAAATAAAGGTTAAAGCTTCTGTCATTTATAGAATGCAACTTCAATAGAAAAGAAGCCTTAAGGCAGCTGTGCAACTGCCACACAATCAGTGTAAATGGGTATTATATCGGGTGGGTTAAAAGGTAAGTGGTTCTGAGAATACAGTATTATTTCACTCTATGTCATCATTAGTCATTACATTATGTGTGAGTACATGTGTATATATAAAGGAAGAGACTTCAGAAGACGAAATATTAGAGAAACCACATTTTTACAAAGAACGGCAAATAGTTGTTTAAAAAGCAACCCTACCTAAGTCCTTATTGCTGAAGTATAAAGTTATAAGAAATCAGGATTTGAGGTGCATATATTACATACCCAGTTTATTTTGATAAAAATGCTTACTTTAATTAGATTAACACATACTGACCAACTCTTGGTGTTCAGGCAGTTCATACTGAATTAAAGGCTACAATAATTAAATGCCCCTACCAACTTATTCTCCAGAGCCATTACTTTCCAATAGGTTACTTGCTAAGCTAAGTGGCTTAATTATTGGATTTCTTCTGTGATCCTCTCTTCTTTCGCCATTGTACTTTAATAGCCTTCTCCAATCTCTTCATGGTAAACAAATTATAAAGGAAGAGAATAGCAAAGAGAAAAGAAACTAAGTTCTGTGTTTTTAGGAGCTAACTATGCCGTAATTATTTTTAAGAAGAAAAATACCTTTGCACTAGTCTTTATTTCTTCCATAAATGTGCACATATACCTACACACTAGTTCCCTCTTAAGTTGCTTAGAGTTGAATATGGATGTTTAGTAAACTCTTTCATCAAATTCTTTTGGATATTTGGTCCATGCATTTAATAAGAATGTTATTCAATAGTCATCTTTTGATCATTAATTATCTGCATTAAATTAAAATTTTTTATCATAATAATTCAATATATCAAGAAAATACTAGCATTTCATATGTGCAATGTTGAGCTTTTAAAAATGCTCCTTGGTTGTAGCAATGCTGATCCAATAAATAGTTACAAATTTGGGCAATATCCACAAATCGCTACTGAAATGTAATTTTAGATGCCACTGGTTAATAACAAATGCTAATTAGTAATCTGTTATTTTAAAATAACATTTTCTTGAGAGTCTATTGAGGATTTGGTGCTGTGGAGAATGCACAAACAAAATAAAGATGCTATTTATAATTTGCTTGCAATATAATGAAATTGAAGTCCATTGACTTATAATAGGTCCCATCGTTAAGAATCTACTCCAGAACATTTAACCATTGTGATATAATAAGTACCTTTATCATATACCATATTCTCATGCTCTGATGTTGACAAGAAAGCTCAGGTTCTCTCTCATACATACAAACACAAACACATGAAATCGGACACATTACTCAGCTGAAATAAGTTAAATATCAAGACTAGGAGAAGCAGGTCTTCACACACTTTCTCTATAAAGGATGTTAACTTGTAAATTATCACCTATGGACTATTTCAAAAGAGAATCCAACATAGTGGATGTCTCCATTTCTCCAAAAAATTACTATGAAAAAATAAAAAAAATTCAGTAGTAACTAAGGAAACAAATAGTTCAAATACCTGGTTCAGTTTTCAAACATAATGAGCCTGTTACATTGATATAATCTTGATACTTTTATGTCTCATTTATCTTTTGACCCAAATATTTTTATACTACCTATCATAATATTTATGAGAGAAATTGGAAATAGAAAAAATATATAGTTCCATGATATAATTCTTCAAATGCTGTTTTGTATTTCTAAATATTTTGCTGGACTTAAAACAAAATCATATTTTGTTTGAATACTGCTACTGTAACTACTCTTTATTTCAACAACTCTAAAACTCTTCATACCAGACCCTGAGCTGGATGCTGGGTATCTAGAGTGAATAAACATAAAGACCTTACTCTCATGGAACTTACAAATTACGGAAACTATTTTAAGTTAGGAAGATCCCAGTATTTGAGGAAAAAGTGTGGAGTTTAGGGATATAGCTGCCTTACATCAGTGCTGCCCAAAATGGTAGTCATGAGCCAAACATTGAAAGAAGAGGCTGTGGCAGGATTTTCAGTTGAAAATGGTACATTTTTTGAAGTACAATAGAACATCTCTGTCGATAATACAGTAACTATGGTTTATGTCCACTGTTTAGAGGTCCACAGTCCAATCGTTCACTTTCTTTCATCCTGGGGTATGAGGCGATGAAGTAACCCACTAAGACATTGACCCAGGTAGCTTGGATAAGGATTACAGCATTGAAACAAAACATGTTACACACAGAAAATGGACATTTCTATCATGTGAGCCTATACTTTTTTGTTTTTCCAAATTTAACTGAGATATAATGCACATAGTACAAATTTGCCATTTTGACCAGCTAAGCAGTGCTATAGCATTTTGCATATTTACTTTGTGTTGTAGCTACTACCACTATCCAGAACTCTTTCCATCTCATAAACTTGAAAATCTGTGCAAATTAAACAGATTTCCCCATTCTCCCCATTCTCTGCAAAAGAAAGATAGGGCATTGTGAATTTGACTGTTAATTTTCTCATAGATGTGGAATCATACACTATTTTTCTTTCTTTGGTTGATTTACGTCAATTCATTTCTTTTGTGTTGTAATATGTGTCGGAATTTCATTCTTTTTATGGATGAATTATATTTCACCACATTTTGTTTTTCGATTTATTTTCTTAAAGACACCTGGGTGTTTGTACTTTTTGAATATTGTGAATAATATTGCTATGAACATGCATATATGAATATTTCTTCAAAATCCTAGTTTAAATTCTTTCAGGTATATATATTCAAAATTTCTTGATTATGTAGTAATTCTACTTTAAATATTTTGAGGAAGCAACAAACTCTGTTTCACAGTGCTTGCATCATTTTACAGCCAAACCAACAGTGAACAAGCATTCTTTTTTCCTACATTTTTCTTTTCTTTCTTTTTTTTTTTTCAATTGTAGCCATCCTAAAAGAAATGAGGTAGAACCCTGTATTTCTTGAGATACAATTTGCATATCCAGATGTAACATGGTACACCTTTTTGAATGTAAAGTCATTAAAAATTACTGAGGAAAACTTATTTTGTACTAACACAAAGAGTTTTTTATGAAATTGAAAGTATTATGTGCAGGAGCTCAACCCACAGCGTAGCAGAAGAGAGAGGCTAGCATCATGCTTTCCCTGAAACAGCTATCAAAAAAAGTTGGTATGAGCACTTTGCATTAACCCAAACACTTTTGACCAGCTACACAAACCAGGGGAATCAAGAAGTAGGTCAGTTGCCCCTGAGAAGAAAGACTAGGCGTTAAAAGAGAAAATGTCTGGGCTGGGGGTTGACATCCTGAGCCATGCCAAAAGAAATTCAGGGCATTGCAGAAATATTCCTGACTTCAGAATAGTCCTGGGCCCAATCCCAGGCAGTGAGAACTTAGCAGATACTGACTTGAGACATTTAAACCTCTACAATTCCACTGAAAGATCCCTTCCCTCCTCCTCCCAGACACCGTCAACAGAAGCCTGGTGGGGGAAGGTCAGACTCCATAAAATACTCAACCTCAGAAACAAGGTCTTTAGAGTCAACTTGCCAACAGTTCTGGAAGGCAAACCAATGTTGAGCAGTTTTACTGGCCTCGTAGAATCAGTAGCTGAGGCTGAGGCAACGCAGTAGCAGAGCAGCACGGCAATAGTGAGCAACCATAGTGTTAAGTAGGCACAGGTGTGCCGCACGCACACACACACACACACACACACACACGCACACATGCACATATCACCACTGAGCCAAGTGTAAATTATTTCCCATCGTGTGAGCCTGGAGATCCAGTTATTGCCCTTTCCACTAGGAGGCCCAAGTATCATAGGTCATGATTCCTAAAAGAAAGAAACAATGAGGTGGAGAAGGAAGTGAAAGCCGATGAAGTTTCATTCTTCAAATCAAGATCAAATATTAAATTCTGAGACCCACCCTCCTACCTCCACCACACGTGAAGTGAATTAGTAAGAGAACAAAGATAAATAACGACCACATACAGACATAAATAGTTATAAATGAGGCAAATACATGCCTTGGATGCAAGAAACACCTCAACAAAAGATGGAAAACAAAATGGGGAGGACAGAGCCTGGGAGAAGTATAAAGGAAAGAGGAATGGAGAAGCTATTAATTACCCTATGGTAGTAATGAAATAACAATCCATAATAGACACTGGCAGATGAAGAAGCCAAGACTTTGATAGAAATACTAAGGAAAAGCCAGAAAGAATAGAAAGAAACAAAGAGGAAAACAGCCAAAAGAAAATTAAAACAATCAAAAAGTAAATACAAAATGATTGAAAGCAATCATATCATAATTACTCTAAATGTGAATGGTCTGACTCATCAATAAAAAGACATAGGCTGGGCTCTTCCTGGTGGTGCAGCAGGTTAAAGCACAGCACTAAGAAGCTAAAGCCACTTCAGCATGAGCTCCATCCCTGCCCTGGAGGTGATATACATGGTGCAGCAGACCCATCCTGACCTACTCGCTGCTCCCCTCAGCATTGTACATACTCAGTAGGCCTGTTCTGCTCCCCACTCTATCTATGGTGAATCCTCTCACTGCCCCTGCATCTTCTGCCTGAACCCCAGCTTTGCATGCATAAATAAATCAATCTAAAAAAAAAACAAAACACATAGGCTAACAATATGAATGAAAAAATTTCAGCCATCAATATTTGTAAGAGGTTCATTTAGAATAAAAAGGTTTTTAAAAAATCAAAAATAACGGTCCTCCCTGGTGGCGCAGTGGGTTAAAGCACAGCACTAAGAAGCTAAAGCCACTTCCGCATGAGTTCGATCCCCGCCTGTCCCGGAGGTGACCACATGGCGTGGCAGACCTCTCCTGACCCACCCGCTGCTCCCCTCAGCAGTGTACATAATCAATCTGCCTGTTCTGCTCCCCACTCTGTCTCTGGTGAATCCTCTCACCGTCCCTGCACCTCTGGCCTGTACCCTGGTTCTATATGCATAAATAAATAAATATTTAAAAAATCAAAAATAACACACTGGAATTGTTGTGACAGGTTTCAAGACCACCAAGGAGCCGATTCCGATGCAAAGCACATGAGGGTCTTTATTGCAAGCTCGAGCCTGGGGTCCCAACATGCAGAGACATAGCAGCTCTGAGCTCAGGGAAGGCAGGGTTTTTATTACAGAAGAGGGGAGTTTCAGCCCAGCAGAGAGGAGTTTTTGCTTAGCAGTATATTGACTGGTGGACATTGAACAAAGTTATCTTGTCTTAACCTGGTTGATCTATGCATGTAAGATGTGACCTTCACTACTCGGCCTGCACACCTTTGGACATCTGGCGTTTTTCTGATATGTACTGGTTACTTGCCTACTTGCTAATTGGTTGTTGGCTATGGGATGAGCAAGATTAGGTCATTTACAGTTAAGTTTGGCCTTGGCACCTTGTTGATAACAGAAACTTAGGCCTGACTGGTTCAGAAGCATTCTGAAGCCTGTCATGGCGTCAGTTCGGTCTTTCAGAATAAGGGCATGCATGCTTGTAAATCAAAAACTGCTATTCTTATACTCAATATGCTAAACTTTCAACTTAAAAACAAAATCAGGTACAAAGATGGACACTATTTAATGATCAAGGGAACACCTGACCAAGAATATATAGCTCTTATTAATATTTTAGCTTCAATATTGGAGCATACAGTTATAAAAAGCAAAAATTACAGACCTAAAAACATGAACAATAAATATGGATAGCTAATTTTTGACAAAGGAATTAAGGCCAAAGCGGAGAAATAACAGCCATTTTAATAAGTGATGCTGGGAAACAGGGATAGCCATATACAGAAAAGAAAGCAAAACCCACTTTTAATACCATACACAAAAGTCTTTAATCTAAATGGATTAAAGTCTTGGACATAAGAACCAACAACATTAAGTACTTGAAAGAAAACACAGGGGATGCACTACAAAACATCTACCGCAAAAATATATTTGCAAATATAACCCTAGCAGTAACAGAAACAAAAGCCAAAGTAAAAAGTGGGGCTCTATCAAACAAAAAAAATTACACCTCAAAAACCCTCACAGGGGCCCTCCCTAATGGTGCAGCTGGTTATAGCACAGCACTAAAAAGCTAAAGCCTCTTCAGCATGAGTTCATTGCCCCTCCCTCCCCCACCCCCCACCACAAGTTGATCCATGTGGACAGGCAGACATCTCCTGACCTGCCTGCTGCTCTCCTCAGCAGTGTACTTCATCAGTCGGCCTGTTCCACTCCCCACTCTGTATCGGGTGAATCGTCTCACCGCCCCTGCATGTCTATCCTGACCCCAGTTGTGTACATATAAATAAATAAATCTTAAAAAAAAATAAAAACCAAAACAGCAACCTATAGAATAGGGAGATAAGTTGCATACTCATATCTGATAAGGGCTTAAGCTCCAAAATTTGCAAAGTACTTAGACAATCCAACAACAACAAAAAAAAATGGGGCAAAAGACCTCAATAGACACTCTCTAAAGCAGACATTCAAATTATATATATGTGTGTGTGTGTGTGTGTGTGTGTGTGTGTGAGTGTATATTTTGAAGAAATGGTAAACATCACTTATGTAAGAGAAATAAAAATTAAAACCACACTGATAGAAAACCTCACTCCTGTGAGAGTGACCCATGTTTAAAAATACGTGGAATTAAATGATGGCAAGCTTGTGGTGAAAAAGTAATTTGCATCTCCTGCCAGTGAAAATGTAAGTTGATACAAGCCCCATGGAAAAATTTATGGAGCTAGCTCAAGAAAATAAAAGTGGAAATCCTGTCTTAACCAGCAATACCACTATTAGGTATCCAAATCACATGAAAAATTTAACACAAAAAGCTCTATCTATACCTGTATACATAGTAACACTGTTTGCCAACTCATGCAATCAACTCACATACCCTTCAGCAGATGAATGCTTAAGGACACTGTGGAGTGTATATTCAATGGAATATTATACAGCTGTGATGGAAGATGAAGTTGTATCATTTTGGACAAAATATATCGATCTTGAGGTAGGTGTGCTGAGGGAAATCATCCAAAGAGTGAGACAGGAAGACAGGGTTTAGGGGTGGATTCCACTACTCTGTGAAATATAAAAAAAAAAAAAAAAAAAAATAGAAGAATAAAAATTGTAACTCAACAAAAAAGAAGATAATGATTACTAAAGAGAATAGGAGAAAGGGTAGAGGGGATGGGGAAGGGAGGCACATGGGAAATGGGCACGGGTGGTTTGGTGGAGGCTAAAAATAAAAATCTACCAGGTCTCTGTCAATAAAAATTGGCATAATCATGCAATTCTTTTGATGTCCATCATACCTCTTCACAGGTTACACTTTGTACTTGCCCCTCTGGTTTATCATAAAAGAGGAGGGAGTAGGGTTAGATCCTGAAAATTATCAGCAAAAAATATATGTTACCTCAGAGAATCCATTAAAAATTCTTTAAGGCATATGACCTTCTCAGACCATTATAATTCGACCACAGTAGGAATTATAATCTGGATGAGTGGAATAATTTCCTTAAATGTGGTTTACAGAGGTGAGAGCTCCCAACCCCTAAGCGGATTTCATTCCAAAAATTTCAACCTTCCTGTTTTTAGCAAAATCTTTCCCTCTCTCCTTTGCTACTATCATAACCCTGCCCAATTCCCAAAACAAGCACTTTTTACTTGAGTCAGTTTATTTTTTCACACTACATTTAGAAAACACTGTTCTCAGTTTGAGTCCTATCAGAGATATGACAGCCAGTTATATTTTGTTGCCAAATATTGCCAATTCAGTGACTTCTATTCCTTATATTTTAAAAAAGTCCACTTTAATACCTTGTTTCCAGTTTTTCTATGTTAGAAAGAGCATGACATCTGAGTGAGATGACTTATTATCTTGATTTTTGTAAGTCAGTTTATAAATTGTGTATAAAAGCAATGAACAAAGATATCAACCATAACTCAAAGACTAAAGACAAAACATTGATCATTTCAGTGATGGTTTTTAATTCTTATTTACTCTTAAATCAACAAAAATAGAGGAAAAGGATTGATAGTCTATAGACTTAGAACTTCTACAAACCAGCTCCTTCACACAAAAGAACTAACTGTGGTCTACTGCTCATATTCACCTTCCAGTGGACCTCAATGAGTGACATTCTGCCATTCGATTTGAGATCTGGGTGTTTCATAGGCTGGAGATTCCACATGCCAGAATTGTTCCTACAAATGCCAACCACTTTACTTGAGGCTTGGAGATTATCTTTGTCCCATGAATTAAATTAAAAGGGTGTAGGCCATGACTCATCTTTAAAAAATGATTTGTATTTTCTCTGTGTATTTATGTGGCATGTGAAAGGACAGAAGAGAAACTATCTTCAGTTTGTCTCTTGTCTTTTTAAAAATAAGTAAGAATGTAATTAACTTAAAATTTTGTACTTCTTGTTCTTGTACATGTTTTAAGAAAAAAGTCTGATTAGTGTCAAATATGCATGCTATCTCAATTTCTATGCCAGAGCCTCTTAATATTGATGACTTTCTCTCCTCACTCTCCATACCCACTTCAAATTGAAATTTTCATGATTTCCTCTATGCTATCACCATGATTTGCTTATATCTCTATTTGTGAACCATTCCATCTTCCAGTTAGGTTTCTTTAAGGTGAAAGACCATGTATCTTTTTATCCATCTGGAATCTGACACTAAACCTTTTACAAATTTGTCCTTCAGTAATACAGATAGCTTTTGCTGTTTTAGAACTAGTGTCAGAAGAATTTTATTGATTTGATTATGTATGCAGTGTAATTTTTCCTTACTATAAATAATGAGGATTGCTTTATCTTTAAACTAGGATATAAGGTCCTGACAAGTACTGAAGGCAGCGTAGTCCTGTGATGGAGAAGTTAAGAGTGTTATCTCTAGAGCAGGAGGTTATTCACCTCTTCTCAGTATCTTTATGTGTAAAATGGGTAGTATTAATAATTGGAATCACCTCACAGTCTTTTAAGACTCTACATTAGTTAATACATGTCAAGTACTCAGTGCTGCTAAGATTAAATTTAAGCAGTGAAAATAAACAGGAAATAGAAATTCTGACTAGGAATAAAGTCAAGACTAATAACCAGTAAGTTAGAAGTTATAATATGATACCTAGAATTTCATTAGTAATTTATAAATCAATGAGCCTTTGTGATATATCAATTAGTATTTAATAACTTTTCAGAATTTCTCAATATACGAGACAAGCATTTACTTTAATTTCTTATGTACATATTTATTTATTGAGGGAACATTGGTTTATATTACTAGGTATGAGTCAGAGGATTAGGAAAATATTTTATAACTTTTATAAAAATAATTTTCCATGAATTTTATCTGTCTTGTGAGATTTATGCTACAACACTTATTTTTAGAAGGCTTCATTCTCATAGTTTGTACAAAACTTTAGATTTGCTAAAATTTGCTGTCTCAATTAACAAATCTCTGAGCTGGATAGCATGTTTGTCTCTTTTTGTAAAATAAAATGGCCGCATTATTCTATGGATTGATATTCCTACTAATAATGAGTCTTTGCACACAGATGACAAATATGTATCCATTTATATACCATATACATGTTCTGAGAAAGCCCATCAGAGAAGGAAAAATTGCTTCAGAATTTGCAGTCTATAAAGTTTTGGTATATGTCAAGACCAATCATAACTTAAAATTTAGGCATCTAACAGTCTTTATGTCTATATCTGAGATACATATTCTCAATTTAAAATAAATCTAATAAAAAATTTAAATTGAAAATAAGCAAACACTTATTTCCAAAGTTCTTTCTTCATAATATCTCTTTGATTCTTCTTTATAAAACCTGCACTTTATCAGTTACCCAAACTTTTCTGATTGATTAAGTATTAGGCATTTCTGTGTCTCTGACCTTTTTAATATAGAGCCTTTGTAAAATAAATATAAATGCTGATTATAATCTAATCTTGCTCTAAAAAATGAAACTAGATCACTACCTCTCACCATACACAAAAATCAACTTGAAGTGGATTAAA
>NW_004567114.1:51987748-52004071 GCF_000260355.1 Condylura cristata | reverse complement strand
AAAAAACTCATAAAAAAGAGAATTTACCCATAATTTTTTTCTTGCTCTTGTATTTACTCAGAAGAATTGAAGTCAGTATAATTCTTGATAGTAGTAACACACATTATTGTTTTGTCAATATTTATACCTTTGTGTTTCCTAAAAATATTCTTAAATTTTATTAAAGGTTTTGAGGAGTCAATTTAGAAGTGTAAAAAGCTCTTAAGCACTAGTAAGCCTGCACAATAAGTTAATTCTTACACAACTAAAGACCCTGAGGTTTTTACCATTAGCATATATCATTATTATTTATTTTAATTTACATCAATTAACCAAAGATAAAATGTTCAGAAAGCAACAAAAATGTCAATTTTAAAACTCTGTAATATATGTTCCTTTATGTTTTAATTCATACCAGAGAGTTTAAGACCTGGTATTCCAATATACTAACTTAAACATTTGTAAAACCTCAGTTAGATTTTACCACATATAGTATGGCATTTAAGTCATTACCCCAACAGTCAAATCTGCATTTGAAATTTAGATGTGCACTATACAATGACAATTTTTCCAAGTTGTTAAACAGTAATAGTTATTCTTTTAATTTTCTTGTGATTGTGGAGGACACAAAATTTTAAATTTCTATGGAATTAGTGGCAGGCAATTTTGATGTGTACTTTTAAACCAAAGAATTCAAAAACTACAAGATTGTCAGACAGGGGAAATTGAGATTGATATTAAAAGTCATTTAAATTAAAAATAAATAGAAAATCTTTTCAATAGGTGGGTTTAGCTGGGTAAAACATATCACATGCCAAAGGAAGTTTGTTTTTCAAACTAGTATCAGGGATTATAAAACAGATGACACTGAGATATCAAATAACATATTGATTTATCTCTATAACATGTGAAGTGGACAGACTTGATTAGTGCAGTGATTCAGTTCACTAAATTTTTTTTCTTGCTTGCAAATATGCTAAAATCTAAGAGTAGTATAAAGACAATAAACAAGACATGTTTGAATAGATTGACAACCTAAATGTGAATAAGGCCTATCATTGAAAAACAAGGAAAATGGCAGTTAAGAAATAGAACTAACAATGTCAGGAAATCTCTTCAAAAGATACCATAAAGGCATATGTGTGTGTGTGTGTGTGTACATACATATACATATATACATATATATATATATACACACATATATCTGTGTAAATAACATGACTGTCTTTTTTCATAAACAGTTAAGACTATAAAGCGACTATGTGGAAAATTGTGAAAATTTAAGAGAAAGGGCTAGATATTTGAGTTACCAGCAAAAATAAAAGCAAAAATCAGTTATCCTACACTATTTTCTTCTAGTATACTTTCATATTAAAATAAAGACATTTCATTATTTCCACAGGTAAATTTTTTTAAAATTGTGAAAATATTTAAAAGTGCCAAAATGTGTGTTTACACATATTCAGTCTATATAATAACATCTAATAAGTTGACCAATATACACCAATGAAATGATTATTAAAAATAATTCCTGTGTAATAAGAAATCATACCTATTCACCAAATTGTGGGTAAATAGCAACAGCCTGTGGTCATTTCTGATGTTGCAGTTTTCCTAAGTATTTACTGTAAGTGTAAATATAAGCATTTGTTGCCAGTATTACTTACTCTATTAAAGTTTCATTTACAATGTCTTCCTTTATATGGGTCTTAATAAGGGATAATGACATTGATCCAACCCTCTTCTCCACAAAGTACAAACTTTTAGAAAATAAAGTCCGGGACTAAAATTTCTGACTACCTCTATTCATTAATTATTGTGGAGTGGGAAGGGAGTTGCTTCTTTCCATCTAAAGCCAGAAAACTGGCCCTCCCTGGTGGCGCAGCAGGTTAAAGCACAGCACTAAGAAGCTAAAGCCACTTCCGCATGAGTTTGATTCCCTGCCTGCCCCGGAGGTAACCACATGGCGTGGCAGACCTCTCCTGACCTGCCCGCTGCTCCCCTCAGCAGTGTACTTCAATGATCTGCCTGTTCTGCTCCCCATTCTGTCTGTGGTGAAGCCTCTCACCACCCCTGCACCTCTGGCCTGTACCCTAGTTCTGTATACATAAATAAATAAATCTTAAAAAATAAATAAATAAAACCAGAAAACTTCCCAATCTTTCCCACTTTAAAATCTCTGATCCAGTTGATATCTTGAGTTGATACTCAGAATGATTTAAATATCAAAGCCCTTGGTAAGGAGTTTAGATTGTATAAAAAGGGCAGATAAATCAAGGCAGTAAAACATCATTAGAAAGTATGAAGTAGGAGAGTGAGACCATATTTTAAAACACCCTGTTGGAGTTCTCTGCAGATTAGTGTTGAGAAGTAAGTGCTGGGTAGGGACTGAGGAATCTACTTAGTAAATCAAATGGGAGATAGCAATGAATAGAAGTAAAGATGACGAAAGATAGACAGATTCAAGAAATGTGAATAAGCTCGAGGACTTTCTCATATATTACAAATGGCTGTGGCTTCATAACATATCTGAAGAGGTAAGACCCCACACCCCTAAATCATATATAGCACTGTAAACCAGTATTAACTCAATATAAAGTAATACACATTTTGCTAGGTAGGACTAAAGAATCAAGATGAATATAGGTTTTTCACTTCAGTATATATGTTATGTGGATGTTATGAGATATGTTATAAGTATATATGCTATGAAATGAAGAAGACAGTTTGAAATTGGTAAGAGTCGTGCTTTAGGAATGATAAGGTGGAGTGATTTTTAACCATCCCTGTGGAGCCATGGAAAGTAATCAGATTATAGGTCAGGAGATGACAGAAGTCCAACAGGTCATCAACTTGTTGATGACCTATGCTTTGAGACTATAGTCATTCATTTATTTAACAAACATTTATTGAGCACCTATTATGAACCAAGTATTATTCAATGTATTAAGATTGAAATTTTTCAGATAAGAATGCTTGCTCTTGTGAGGCTAATGTTCTAAGAAAAGATCCCCTAAAAGAAAATGTTGATGCAAGAAAGGGATACAAGACTGATCTCTAGGGCATTCCCATCTTCACTGAATGACAGGATGAAGAAAAGTCCACACAGAAAAGAGCAAAAAAATCTGTCAGAGAGGGAGGAGATAGGTCAAAAGACTGTGTGATATCACAGAAGCCAAAAGAAACTGTTCAACTTTGTGAGAATCTGCTGAAGCATGAAGGAAAGAAACATGAAATGATAGTGAATATGAAATGATTTTTAATTAGATGAAAAAGACTCAGAAGTGACATAGGGAACCTATAATGAAGAGGATACAGAAATTGGGGAGGGTAGAACTAGGAGGCAGTGATTATAGAATTTTAGATAATTTTACTGTCAAGGGCTGTTGAGAAGCAGGCAAGCAACTGGGAGGTAAGTAGTTGGACTTACGTGTGATGTTTACTATGGTACTGGCCATACATTATTAATAGTCAGTGAACACTAAGCATTACTGGTGAGGATCAGTAAGATGAAAACTTAGAGTTTGGATTAGAAATAATTTACAAACATACCTCATTTTACTGAGAGTCACTTTGTTGTGCTTCACAGATATTGTGCTTTTTAGAAATCAAAGTTTTTCATAACCCTGTCTCCAGCAATTCTTTGGTGTCATTTGTCCAAGCATGCACTCACTTTGCTTTTCATTTTTAGCAATAAAGAATTTTCTAGTGGTTTACAGATTCTAATATTTTTGTATTAAGGTAAAACCAGTTTACAATATTGTAAATAATTTAGAGGAGGAAGATATAGTATTTTTAAATTAAGATATGTATGTTTCTTTTCAGACATGCTTTTACATATTTCATAATGACAATAGAACAAACATAACTTCTACATGCACTAAAAAAAAGAATAAAAATTCTGTGGTTTAGTTTATTGAAATATTTACTTTATCATGGTGTTCTACCAACCTAGCCCTTGGTATGCCCCAGATTTCATATACTGACCATGGGTTATCACTGAACCTGAGAGTTGTGAATTTTCCACTGAACATCTTAAAAGCTATTCAGATTACATAAGCATTCTCAAATGAATAAACTTAAAATAATGACAAACATATTAAATATATAAATATCCAACTCAAGGTTAAAAGAATCCCAATAAAAACAAGAGGTAGGTAATATATTTTCCATCTCCTCATTGGTATTTTTTTATTTTAAATTATAATAGTCAATGCTGGTCATAACGCAAGGAAATGAATCTTCAAGTGAGTTTTTAAGGTGGTAACTTTTCTGAAATGTAAATCCATAGGTGTCTAAAGCTCTAAAATGTGCTTGCTTTTAGTTTTGTTCGTTCATATTTTCTGTGAATCTCATTACAGAACATTTAATGGAAAGGAAACTATAAAGAAAAATGAAATTGACATTTAAAAAAGAGAAACTAAAAATACGTGTATTTTGCAAGTAGCATTTGATGTCTCTATAAAATTGGTGAAAAACCCAGACATTCATACTTTTGTAGTGCAATTCTTGTAAAGCTCTATATTAATACTTATTGCTTCCTGACCTGGGCTTTATGCAGTTGACTACCTTCTAGACAGGTAAACTTCTAGTACAAGCCTCTGATTGGCCTATGCCTGAGCTGATTGTACCTGCTTGCCCAGCTTATTAGATAACACTAAGTTAATGGTCACATATGTCCAAGCACTTAACATTTCCCATTTCATGTTTTTCATTAGTCTCTTGGTGCCTTTGAGCAATGCTGTGCATAGAGCAGCACAATTAAAGCTGGGCTGCCTATGTGGAACACAAAGAACAGCACACGTAATTCTGATTTGTATAAAGTTTGGTGGTGCTTGGATACAGCCCCCAAGCTGACATACAAACAGAAAAGCAAAAGTCTCAAAGGGATAAACTCAGTCCAGTGTCTCAGAATGAGATGATTATAGTAAAGGAGCTGATCCTACAAAAGAAGAAATGCAGATTTTTACTAGCTAGAGACAGAACTCCTTCCATGTAGTGTTATATTTCCACTTGAAACTGCTTTTCTTACACCAATCACATAATATTTTATACTTAGCACTTTATGAGGTTTAAAATGTTTTTTATTATTTCATTTATGTTTTAGATTCCCATTTTAAATATTGGAAACCCAAATTCAGTAGCATAAGCCCCTATGGAGTAAAGAGGCTTCCTAAGATCTCCTTAACCTCTTTAAGCATTATTCGAATATACTGCAAAACACACAGCAGAAAGGCCACAATGAGTGAGGAAGCATGAGGGTGCAGCAGTGATTTACCTCTGCCCTTTCAAGGCCATCAGGACTACACTGGCCAGGCTATCTTTGCATGAGCTGCTTCTTACATATGGCCCAGAACATGCTTCCGGCACCAGTGTCTTTGGGAGAGGTGTGAAAATATTTCTCTCTGAGTCCAGGAGAGTGGGCTGTTCGAATTCTCCTGGAGACAAAAGAAAGAATTGGTTCCAGTGCCTTTTTCAATCCTAACAGCTTTCAGATGACACATTGGGAGTCATTTATACAGACTTGAATATACCCCAAAGCATTCCTCGCCAAGCCTTCCCACAGTCCACACGAGCCAATGCAGATCACTTTATTTTAAAAGGTTATATGTTATGTAAAACCCACACAACTAGCTGTCTTAGATTTTTTTCTACCCCTACTTGGACTTCTACAGGGCTTCCTCCATATTTTCCATCTTTAACTATAGACTAACTGATTTGTTGTCACCCATAAACCAATGTTCATTTTTGCAATCCTCCTCCAAAATGCACCAGCTATTGGAAGTTCTTCCCAGTTCATCAATAAAACCTACTGCTCAGTAGTCCCCAGCCCTGCCAGTTGACAAGCAAAGCATATATCCTAAAAGTGACACTGCTGGAAATCTATATTTTATTGATTACAAAATCAAACATACACCATGCACCTCAGGCCCAAAATGTTCCCTTTTTACTGATAGGAAACTCTTGGAGTCATCTTTAAATGTCTCTCCTGATTTGTATTTAACCCATGCTACAGGTAGATGCTTCAGCAGAAATGTGTTTTCCTAGAAATTCATTTCAGTGTTAGAAAGCCTTTCTTACACATTTTTTTTAAAGGAAAAGATCTATTCAAAATGTTCTAGCACCAAAAGGTACACCAAATTTCTGCAGTGACTACTGAAGAGGGGTGTCTCACTGCTGCCTATATTGCCACCAAATGTCCCTCCAGGCCCTGGAGGTAACTCTTGTCTTCTAGCTGCAAGTTGGAAAATAAGGTTTTATTCCTAATTATTTACAATAGCAACTATTTAATTGTGCATGGTGCTATTCATTCTGCTGTGGTATCAAGTGGCTCACTTTATTTTTATTAATATTTGCAACTAATCATTAGAGAAGTAGCTTCAAATGTGACTTACATGGATAATATTTTAGATGAGAGCTAGTTCCCTAGATTGCTATAGCTGTGATCCATTTCATGAGCAAATTTCACTGAAATAGCAGCAAGGGGAAATAGGGACAAAATATCCAAAGATGGCATTGGTCACCCATTATCTTTAACTTTTTAAAAAACAATTCTTTGCCTTATAATATTTTTGAAGGATACTCAACCCCTAAACCTCTGTCCGGACATCTCTTATTTTTTGCTCTTCCTTGATTAAGCCATCAATATGGTTAATAATGGTACAAACCATTCCAGGTTTATTATTACTAGCTAATTCTGGGTTCAACTTGCTGGTGAATCTGAAACCTCATACTTCATATATATACATATATATATTTTGTTAAACTGAAATTTCCATGTCTTGAAAATATATAGAAAAACTAGGTCTTTGTAAACATAAACACTTCAAAATTATGAAAAGGAAATATCAGTTTATAATTTTGTTTACAAAGCAAGAATATATGAATTTATATTTTTAAGAGTATAATTTAAGTTTTATGAGGAATATAAACTAAATGTTGTTTCCTACATGAGTGCAAGTTCATATATGTGTGTATGCATACACATATTATTTCTGAGATGTTTTAAATGTACACTTGGTAAAATATGCATATTACTCAATTTCTAGATTTTGTTTGGTCTGCTACTAAGTGCAATAAGCAATTTTTCAAATCAGTTTTTTATTATTTATTTTCTGGAAATGAAAACAACATGAAATTATACTTTAATAGTGGATTGCCAATGCAATTATAAGTTATTTTCCCCAACCATCTCTATTTTTGGTAGATGATTAGTGCCCCGTGGGATCCAGAGACTTCTCTGATCGAGAGCTGTTTGTTTTCCGCCTGCTGCAATTATATATTACACATACACCAATGATGAGTAGCCTCATGTGTTGGGATAAATATGTTATTATAAGTTCAAATGCTTAGATACTTTTTTCGATGTTTATTTGAGCTGAGCAAAACATAGTGGTTTGAGTTCACAGGGGGCTTATGTAAACCTTTTGGGGGAGAATTTCAGCTCACAGGGGCTTGTAAGCAGATGGCATATGCAAGCAATCACACTTCTCCTTGGTGGGAGGGATGGCATTCTCAGGGTAACAAAATAAGAGAGGGAGGTGCCATGACAAGTCTGTTCTCGGAGTCTCCACCTGGATTTTCCCCACAAGGCAGAGACACTAAGCATAAGTTTAAAAGATAACATGGAATTGAGATCAACGTCAAGTGCTTCTTTCAACACCTCCAGATGGGCACCCTCATTTCCCCTCTGGGAGCCTTGTAAAGGAGGTGAACCATCACACTGTTAAGAACTGAGGTAAAAATTGGCAGGATTTTGATGAAATTATATTCAGGAATGTTGCAAGCCTGAACTATCCATTAATTGTCCTCACAGTGGGTCACCGATGGAACCATTACAAAAACAATTTCAAAATAAGAGTCAATGGGCCACTTTAATAACAGTTGGACCAGCATCCAGTTTTGAAAATGTGGGTTGGGTTATATGTAAGAACCTTCAAATTTCCAACCAGCTGCATCTATTCCCCATCCAAATCTTGGAGGGCTGTTCCGCTAAGTTTATAAGAACTCAAAGCAGTGACCTGTAAGATAAGATGATAAGATAGAGAAAGAAGGATAAACTGGCCCCAATGAAATCTAGGCACTAGTTCAGGTTGGTTAAAACCGATTCACAACTGAACCAGTTAAAATAATGCACAAAGTTGGGGTGAGTAGGGAGCCAGTAGGGGGAAGAGAAAGGAAAGAGGAGAAAAATAAAATGTAGGTGCATGCCTTTTAACTCTCAGTGAGGCCAGATGTGACAATAAACATACAACTTTTCCATAAATCTAAAACTATTTTAAACATAAAGTCTTTACTTATATGTAAAACAAGTAAAGAGTACTTGGTACTATGGAAAATTTGGCCTATGTGCTTAGATTAGAGCTCATACCAAATTCTCAATAAATGATAGACATTATTATGAATAAATGCACAATATACAAATGTTTAAGAGTTTTGCTAATAATTTGACATAATAAAGTTTAAAAATACTGATTTAGTGACTGGTAGTTGACTTAGAAAAAGACAGTAGGGTCTTTAGATTCTGGGAGATTATTTATAAAATTTTCTACCTCTCCACACCTTAGTTTCTATATCAATAGATAAAGCATCTATAAGTTGGTGAAACTAAGTTCATCATCAGTATCTGTGAGGAATAAATGCATTATTAAGTAGAAAGTACTTAGAATAGTGCTTTTCATACTGAAAAGTTTCAATAAATATTCTTTAAAGGAATAATTTTTATTAATGTTACACTATTATTGAGATTTTTCTTATGGGAAAAATAAGAATGATATGCAAAAAATTGGAGAAGGGTCAGCAATTTTAGAAGAGAAAATTATCAACTAAATATATATGGTAGAGAAAAAGCAATTAGAAATTAGAAAACATGATGTAGAATGATCATTAAAATATGAGAATAAATGAGATCTCTGAGAATGTAAAGAAAGAAGTGAGCCAAGATCTTAGCCTTACAAAAATGACCTCAGCTGAAGAGGGTGAAGAAAGATTTGCAAGGAAAACATACATTAAATGCACAAAAAATAATAAAATACTTATTTTTACTAGTCTAAACCTCAAATCATTAGATAATGAATAGTAGGGGTAGATATTGTATAGATTAAAATTTAAAAGAAACATATCAACAAGTTTATATGTAACAACAAATGTATAATGGAAATATATAAAGTAAAAACAACAATAGTGTGCCCTCCCTGGTGGCACAGCGGGTTAAAGCACAGCACTAAGAAGCTAAAACCACTTCAGCATGAGTTTGATCCCCGCCTGCCCCAGAGGTGATCCACATGGCACGGAAGACCTCTCCTGACCAGCCTGCTGCTCCCCTCAGCAGTGTACTTCATCGATCTGTCTGTTCTGTTCTCCACCCTGTCTCTGGTGAATCCTCTCACCACCCCTGCACCTCTGGTCTGTACCCCAGTTCTGTATATGGATTGGCAGATTTTAAAATTCACCATAACCAGAATTGAATTACTGATTGAAAAATATGTTTAGTAAACACATATAGAGAATATGTACCTGTGAAATTTTTTTTAAACTAAAAAAAAAAAAAAAAAAATCATCCACTAAGAAAAGTAGCCTAGTTTCCAAAAGAGATCTTTTACAGAACACAATTCCTTACCACAATTCAATAATAACTAGAATTTACTAATCACAAATTTTACAATTTAACTTCATTCACATACAACTGCATGGGAGGTTCTATTATCTTTATTTCAGAAATAAACTGTGAAAATGAGAGAAAACCACTGACTTTTAAAGTCTAGGAAGGTAATAAAAATTTATATATTTTCTTACAGTAGAATGAAATTATAGTGCTAGAAGATAATATAGATTAATTAATTTTATAAATTTTAATTTTAATAAATTTTATGTATTTTAAGAAATATAAATGAGAACAAAAGGAAGAATCAACTATGAAAGGTATTTCTCTAAAGACAATTATTCTAGCTCAAAAGACTCACTTGGAACCAGGAAAGTGAAAGTGGAAACATGACTAACACTTCTAGTGAAATTTTTCTTTTTATTTCAAAGTTTGTTGACCTAATAATAACAATCTGAAGCTATGAAAACCTAATAATAATCACAATGTCTAAGCTTTCATCAGAATTAGGGAAATCTCAACATTTAGAAGTTCTTTTGTACCAACCCTTTGGCTTACTGTCACTTCATGGTGAACCTACCGATGCAGTGAGATGCCCACTTTCTTCATTTTCCTGTCAATTACTTTCAAGCACTGCAGTCAAAGTTTACAGAGAAAAATCACTTGGGGTTTATCACAGTCTCTTTGGTTTTTTAATTAACTATCTTTCAAAATACATTGATATTGTAATACACAACTTGTATATTCTTTTGCAATTTTGTTTGGAATCAAATAACAACAGTGACCCCAAGTTTTTTATTTATGTGTGTGTGTGTTTGTAAAAAGCGAAACAGCAAGGGCTGATGGGCACAAACATGCAGTGAAGAGTGGTTACCTAAAAAATAGTCAAAATTTCATAAAGACCCAAACTACTGAGCCAAAGAATATTCCATTCAGGACAACAGGCCCAGATCTCCATGTTCATCAGTCAACCAACACAACTAGGCTTAAGAGGGAATAAAAAGTACAAATGCTCATGCTCCTGTATTCAAGCCAGAGTAAATTTCCCCAAGGCTATTTTACTGAATAGACCAATTAAGTGGAAAATACATTTAAAAGTGCCATATTTGCCAACCATTAAATTCTTACAGTAGCTTCAATAACACATAAATGTCTTCAAAATTTGAAAATTTTGTTGGAGCATGTTTACCATGTCCATACATTTGTGGTTCTGATTCCCTATGGTCCCTTAAGATAGCCCACTCACTTGAGAGGTTATGTTATTTTTGCATCCCTGTAGTTCATATAGCTACCTAGAAAGTGATACATGTAGACAATAATCTCTTTTTCACTTTAAACCTATTCATAAAACCACATTTGCCTTTCAATAACCAATATTGTTGGTGGAAACATTTCTGAGGCTTTCTTACCCTTTACACCTATGATCTCTCACCTTCTGTGAGAAGGTGATTGTCAAGCCCTCAGGTCTCTCCAAAGTACAGTTGTTCCATCATTGATGCTGGTTGACTATGTCATGGAAATAAAGATGACACCAGGTTCCCTGGTTGACCATCTTAGATCAAATCTCCTCATAGCTATATTTTCAGTATCTAACATCTACCTAACTTATCTGACTTAGAGATAGAAACTAGTTGATATATAAATGAAATGATAGATGTACAGATGGATAGATGGATGGATGGAAATAGACAGACAGAAAGACAGATAAATAAATGGATTCATTTACAACTTTCAGTTTTATTTTATTGGAAGAACTTTGTGTATAAAATTTCTAGAGAGGTAATTAGTATGTAGCTTTTTATAACTGCTAAGTATTTTACTATAATAAAAGCATAGTTTCTCAAATATCTTAACCATTCTCCCAAAGGTGAACTAGCACTATTAACAAGTAGTCTCATTTATGAAAATACAGTTTATTTACATCTCTTTGGTCAATTATTTTCATTAGTTCTTGCAATTCTTTTCTCTATTCTCCAAAAGATTATTTTCAAATAATTTTCAAAAAAAACTTATATTTAAATAAAAGTTTTAAAAGTGTCCAGACAATTAAAAAAAATAACATTTCCATTAAGTAATGGAACCTGTCTTAATATATCTTTACTTGACAAATTTAAGGTTAGCAATTTCCATAGAAAAAAAAATATCCCTCTTAGAAAAGGCAATGATATTGGAGCAGTTACATTAAAAATTTTACACACACAAAAAATATTCACTTCTGGCTACTTTCCTCTTTTCTTTTGGTCAAATGG
Source organism: Condylura cristata (assembly GCF_000260355.1). Taxonomy (NCBI): domain Eukaryota; kingdom Metazoa; phylum Chordata; class Mammalia; order Eulipotyphla; family Talpidae; genus Condylura; species Condylura cristata. The sequence continues at coordinate 51,992,242 of NW_004567114.1, read as the reverse complement.
TTTTAACTTGCTATTAAAGATCAGTAAGGGAATAATAAGGTGGGGAAATATGAATCTAAACTCAGATCTGTGAAATTAGGTTCACTGTCTATTGAATATACCCTACACCTGTTACATTTTGCCACTGGAACAGGATAAGCATTGTAACTAAATGGATTATGCTGCATTTTACTAGAAACAAATTACCCAATACTACCATTTATGAGTTAAGATTTCCTGTAAGAAAATAGTGCAGGAAAAAAAGAGGGATTATTTCATATCTTTGAAGGGTGTTTTATCACACTGTGCAATTGCATGCAATTTAACACCTAAACTGCTTAAAGTGCAAATGATATCAACTAGTCCACCCTAAGGGCCTGGTAATAGTCCTGCGTTTGTGCTGCTAGAGCTGGTTTTGTCAGCATTTCCATTATAAGCCTAGTCTTTCAGGATTTTTTTCCACTCGACCATGAAAATTTGCTGTAGTTTACAACTTGGCATAGTAGATTTTAGCTTAACAGCTCCTATTTTTCTTCCAGTGATTTTGTCCAAAGAGAAGTGAACAGGCCACCTATTGAATATTTGGATTGTTAAATAAAGAAAAAGAATTTAGGCTTTAAATTCTTTTTAAAAAATGAATTTCAAATTAACAAATTCATCAACAGTTTGTATAATCTCATGAGTACAGAAAGTTGCCCCTACAATAGCTTCAATACAAGAGGTTCAAAAACATTAGGAAGTGTGTTTCTAATGGAATGACTCTTTTCTCATGGAACTCATAGTCACTGGAACTGCTAGGGGAAATTAATACGTGTTTCAAAATGGTCAGATACATTTGCAAATATATAATTATGGCTGGTGTGACAAAAGACATAGTTTTGTATAATTACTTCCTGAAACTATGTGTACTCATGGAAGAAAGCATTTAAAGCCTTAGATCATTGAAACCAGATTGTCACAAGATAGATATTCTTATCTATTTCATTTCTCCTGTGGATAATGCCACTTTCTCAAGTACCTTTCTGGAGGAACTCATCCTATTCCTCACATTATTATATCTACAATCTCTAGTTTTCACAGAGAAAAATATTTTTTAGAATACTAGTTTTTTTATTTTCTTGACAAACTAAAACAATGAATCCAGTAGCTCAACACTGCCTATCAAGAAGATCTGTCCTTTCTCAAGTGGAGTAGGACATGTATCAGAGTTTAATACAATCCCAAAATTTGATGCTTGTAATAAACATTGTATAACAGTAGGGTGCATTTTTCCCACTAGTCTATAAAGAATTTATCATAGAAGACTGCACTTTTTGTGTTTACTTTATATAACAATTTTTACATCGCTTACCAATAACAATAAGTGATGCTTATGTAGTTTTTACTATGTGTCAACAAAACATATGAACTCATTGAAGTATGTAACATCACTATCCCTAGCTTTAAAATGAGGGTCACAGAGCTTTGCATGGCTTAACAAGGATTCACACTCTGGTCTAATGCAGAGCCCACACGCACAATCACAATAAACAGTTACACTATCATGTTGATCTATGTCCTGGAACTCAGTAGTCCTTGGATTCTCAGAGTAACCTATATTTTATCATTATGTCTTATTAATAAAATTAATAGCTTTTAATATAATGCAAAATGTGATTGTATAAGTTACATTATTCATTCTATATGAATGAATGAATGAGACTGGTCTACAGAATACTGTGTGAAAATGAAATATGAGATTTTACAATTAGTGATATCTTTCCTTTTCAAAATTGAATTGGAAGGCTCGATCTTTTTCTATCCTTAGAGTTCTCAAAGTCTTACACAGTATTGTAAAGCAATGACACCTCAGTTAAAAAATAAATTTTTGATAGGTAGTTATAAATAAAAAAATGGAGATTTTTTTTCTGTAGACAAGAGGCACATTTAGAACAAAATGGCAAAAATGGGGTCAAATTTTATTGTTTATCAGCATTAAATTTATAGTACCCATCCCATAGTCTGTCCCTGCTGAAATTCTCTATAATGGTCTTCCTCCAACCCTCCAAATTTGCTCCCTTCAACCAATTATTCCACATTCTAATTTGAACCACATTTCTAAAGGGGGCTCTGAGTGCCAAGCAGGGTCTCTGTCTTCCCAAGTTTCTAGCTTTGTTTCCCAGTGCTACCCTGTGAGTGTTTTCCTTTAGACACACCAAACTATACTTCTTAAGCTCTATAAATGAGCAATTCTAGAGTTTTATTATTCAGAAAAAAACTCCATAAAAACAGATTTTGTCAATGTAGGCTTTCAGAAAATATGTGTTCAGTGAATAAGTAAGTGTATGAATGAGCAACAGCAAAAAGAAATTGGTTAAATGGATAAATCAACTCTATTTCCTCTTTTGAACCCCTATCCCCATCAGCCTAGGCAACTCCTACATTCAATTTTCAAGAATCCCTGAGACACTGATGATAGTGTATAATAAAATAACTTATTTTGTATGACAGTATAGACAAAATAATTATTAAGATTTCTGCATAACTGGAAATAATTATTATGTATTACCTAAAAACAACTTTTATCAAATGACCTAGAATTCATGTTCATTTCTTTGTCTTAACTTTCTTCCTTATTAATCCAGTTATCTCAGTCCCTTTTATTCTGTTTTCACTCAATTGGGCTTTTGTTTTTTACTCGGTGATGAGAATTGCTCTTATCTTCTAATAAAAATGCAAGAGTTCAGCTTTCCAGGACTCTGGATAATAAGTTAGAGTCCCAAGAAATGACTCATATAGGGAAAGGAGCTCCTACCCACCTTCACCAATGCGTTCTCTGAAATGACTCATATCTAGAAGAGAATGACACTCACAGAAAATGAGCAAAGACAAATTTTCCAGGCCTTAGTTTCTTTACATGTAAATAGAGGGCCTCAGATATAACCCTGACAACAGCTGACAGATGATTCAATAAAGAAATACTTTGTACTATTTTATCTCAGTCTTATGCTAGGTACCTAAAACCTTGGCATTTCATTCTTTTGGATAATTCATTTTCCAACACCTCTTACTAAGTCTCAAGGTGGGAGAGGACTAGTTTTAAAGAAAATCAACTCTGGGTATTAGGATAATGAATGAAGACTCCAGTCTTTCACTCCAGGATCCTTCATGACGGCACAAAGAAGGACCGAAAGGATACCTAATATGAGAATGTGTAGATGGTAAACAGACAAAAATGGGATAACCTAGGTCAAAGAGGACCTTGGGATAAAAAAGTACTTTGACTAGCCGTAATGTATGTAGAAAGGAGTTTGGAGGAGGGCTTTCCTCAGTGCTGTAAAGTAAACTTAGTTCTGAACTCTTATCAACCAAAAGCCCCTCAACAATCTGTTCTGTGACTTAGTGCAGTGTTTCTCAAACACAACCACAAAGGAATACCACCTAGAAAAAACTTTTTAGAAACTCAAGCCTATGCTCTACCTCCAGAGGGCCTCTGTCAACTGATTTCCCACTAATTCAATGATACTCAAAGCTTAGCATGCTTCAAAATCACTTGAGTGCTGTGTTAAACCACAGATGTTTAGAGTCCATTTCTGGAGTTTCTGTTTAGTGGTCTGGAGTGAAGTGGGAATTTATTAATGTTGCTGATACTGCTGGTCCAGGAGCCACATTTTGAGAAACACTATTAAACTATCTCATAAAAGGTAGCAGATGATCATAACTCCTTAGAAAAACCTTCTAATTATAACACAGTTTCCTAGACTAGTCTCATGAAGATCTGATTCAGAGCATTTGGCATGGGATTGGGGAATTTTTATTTTCACAGTTTTCCTCAATGATTCTTCTCACCAGGCAAGGTTGGGGTTCTGTATCAACAAAAGACCTCTGGCAGAAAGTGGAGAAGGACGGTAGGGATGGTATCTCTGTGTTTTGCATAGTGCTGCTTCATGGACTGTGGCCATGTGGCAAGCAATCTTGTGTTACCCGTCTATTTCCACATGGCGAGTTTGGGGGCAGATCTTGTCCCACCATAATCTGTTGCATCCTGTTGGTGCTCTTTCTCTTTCTTCTTGGTCTTGGGACAGACTTTCTGACTCAGAATATTTCTCTAGCACCCATATTTTTCTTCCTCATTTCCCACTGCATTTCTTTAATGGATGTTTTATACCACCACACTCATTGTTTCCTCACCATAGACTCATTAGATGACAGGAATCAAGTTTTCATCTGTATTCACTTATGAAGCAAAAACTTTAGAATACCTTTTCTTATACTTGAGCTATTCTTCTAATGCATTGGCAGTACAAAATTATATGTATTTTCACACTACTTAAGTATGCATACTGTACGTTGGGCTTAAAATCTGTGTGACTTATCAATTCTGATAATGTGACTACAAAATTATAAATAACACCGACAGGTTATAAATTGATGACATAAATGCAATCTATTAAATAATATGATATTTCAGAACTATTAGATTATTTACAATAATCTAATGAAGCATAATCTCTCTCTCTCTCTCTCTCTCTCTCT
>NW_004567114.1:51879537-51986248 GCF_000260355.1 Condylura cristata | reverse complement strand
TCCCCTCAGCAGTGTACTTCGTTGATCTGTCTGTTATGTTCCCCACTCTGTCTCTGGTGAAGCCTCTCACTGCTCCTGAGCCTCTGGCCTGTACCCCAGTTCTGTATGTACAAATAAATAAATCTTAAAAAAAAAAATAGAAAAAAAAATACTCAGAAGACTGCTCTTCATCTTTCAACTTTTGGGGCAAAGGTATAAAAATATGGAGGGCCAAATAAATGGTACATAAAATATAATTTTAAATAATCTCTCTTCTCATCAGTGTAGTATCATCACAAAAAAAAGAATCAGTTATTTTAAGAGGTAGCCAAACATTAGGAAAATAAACTCAAATTATAACCAGAAATTTCAGTCTACATGTATTTTAGCACAATAAAATGTTCTACTAAGGGAAAATGGCACAGAACAATTCTTTACAGAGTATAGCATCTAATTTAATTTAGAACTGAAAGTAATTTAAAGGCGTACTTAATTTTAAAAAATTCAAATAATGGTTATTCAAAGACTTGGGGCAAAACTTTGATTTCAAATATGTTCTTAACAAATAGGATTTGATATGTGGTCCATAGCTTAAAATGACACACAAAAATGATATTTATATAAAGATGAAGACAAAAATAGAGAAGCAAGGGAATGCTTGCCCCCAAAACAACAAGGAAGGCCTGATTTGAGGCCTTTATATTGAATATAAATGGAAAAAAAAAGATAAATAAAAACAACTTGAGATATCAATCACCCTAGAAGAATATACATAAGGGCCTACATAAATTATATTAAGTATATATGTAAGGATTTTAAGAAAGGTTTCTGAGATTAATAAAAAATAATATTTTTGGCCCTCCCCGGTGGTGCAGCGGGTTAAAGCACTGCACTAAGAAGCTGAGACCACTTCAGCATGAGTTCGATTCCCGCCTGCCCCAGAGGTGACCACATAGCGTGGCAGACCTCTCCTGACCCGCCCGCTGCTCCCCTCAGCAGTATATTTCATTGATCTGCCTATTCTGCTCCCTGCTCTGCCTCTGGTGAAGTCTTTCGCCACCCCTGAGTCTTTGGCCTGTACCCCAGTTCTGTATGCACAAATAAATAAATCTTTAAAAAATAGTAATATTTGAGCAAGGATCCATAGTGCTTCTATATTCACTTAATTTTTTGCATCCTATTATTGAATTTTACACAAGCTGACTTCCTGGATTTTACTTTCATAGTAAAATGAAGTGTTTGGATTAGATGAAATGATTAGTTAAGAAGTCATGATAATTGAACTCCCAAATATCAGTGTTCTGAAACAATAAATTATGTGTCTTGTACAAACCCAATACTAGTCTACAAGGCTTCTGTTCCATTTTGTTACCCAGCAGTCTAGCTGATGGAGGCTTTGTTATGTTGGCCCACCACAAGGACCCCTAGTAGGGAAGATGTTGATGAAGGGATCACATAGCTTTGAATTTTCTCAACCAGAAAGTAATGTGCACCATTCCCACCATAGTCAATTGGTCTAATCTAGTCTGTGGTCTAATCTCTGCAGAGATGTCTGAGAAATAGAAAAGAACACATGACATAGGTTGTGATCTATTATATGCATCTCACAATCTCACATTTTAAGATCTATCATCCTCTACAAAGTCTGGAGATTTTTGAATACCCCTACTAATCAGGAAAGTTACTTATGTTAAAACTTACTATCTAAAAGAATCCACTAAGACAGGCAATATTATCCCAAGGTCACTGATGAAAAATATACATGGGCAAAACAATTTTCCTAATGAAAATTTGAGTTGAATTTTGAGTCCAGGATCATTTATTTCAAATAATCAGTGAGACTTTTTCCACATATCACTATCATCCTTGAGTATGGTATAATGGACATGGTTTTTGAAAGCTGTGCTTTGGCATAAGTAGGAGAATTTGTTTTGAAATTTGCTCTAATTATGTAAAATGCCTAAAGGAAATTGTATGTTTATCTCTAATAAGATTGCAGGTTATCTGAAATGTCACATTGCTTTACTTTTGATTGAAATTATATAAAACCATATGATAACAAATATTATCTGATGCTTACTAAATATCCATAGCTCATTAAGGCTTTTGAGGAATAAATATTACAAAAATATTAGATCACTTGATGGAATTCTAGTTATCATTCAAAAGTTGGGTGATATTGGGGTATACTATGGATAACTATAGCTTCAGGGTTCTCAGGTTATCTTGTATACATAGCTACCACCATATTTGAAACATCTTTGTTCTTGCCAATTGAATATATGCATAGCATCACATTAGCTCTCCTGATGTTTTGTTTATATGGCACCAAACATGCAGTTATTTGGAAACCCCAGGTGATTGAATGAAGTTTTTCCATTATATTTGAAGGTTTGACATCAATTAATGCGACAAGAAAGTCATTAATTTAATTAATAATCACTAAAAATTCTTCCTTGCCCCACCACTTCTAAATTTATTCTCAATTAAAGAGAAGCTCTTATTTATTCATGCAGCTGCATTCTTTGAGTGCCTACTGTATGCTCCATACCAAACTGGGCTGTTACAAAGATTAATATGGCAGAACTGACCCTTCAAGAGTTCAGGCTCCCCTAAGTAAAAAAATTTTACCATTTGTTTCAATTTGTTTTTCTGTTGTTATCTGGGCCCCCAAAACATTCTCTCTCTAGCAGTTTACCTATTTCCTAATGAAACTAAACTTTTCATTATTTTATTAAGGCATTTGTTCTTGTATTGTCTAAATGGCACCTGTTTTCAAAATACTTAGGAATATTAATTAGCTTGTTCTTCAGCACAAAAGATCAAATCATGTTTTAAAAATGTAATTACCTTTTATCAGTTTTAGTAATAAGATTTAGTTTACATATTTGCTTGCAATTGTACACAAACAAATGCCAGGAACAAAACTGGAGAGGATTTTTTATTAGCTGATACAATATTTTTAGAATCACTGCATTTTGGACGAATGAGACATTGATATCTAAAACTTAAAAGAAGACATTACATTTTATTTGACAAAAATGCCTGAGAAAAAAGTCAATTCCCCAGAGCAGAATTTGTAATACAAGGTAAAATGTTTATAGTCTTTCTATTTCACTCTTTAAATGTTTATTAATTAATTATTCTTAGTTTGCTTTTGGGAGTTGGGAATGCTTTTTCAGTGTTTTCAAATAGAGAAAAATGTACTGAGTTAATCCATAAATGCCCTCTTGTGACAGTCTCCAAAAATGCAACTGCTTTTTCCCTCATTCGTTTTGCTTTTCATTTTAAAATAATCTCTCTAGACTGTAACATTTCAATGAGGAGAAAAATAAGTTTTAAGTTTGCATGAACAAAATAATTTATCATTTTTGATAAGCTATATGATGTCTTTTTGTTTCAAGACATATAGAAAAGAAAATATGACATTTATTTCCTATGTGCTGTAATTACAGAAAGTCCTAGAAAAGATTCTAATTCTACCATTACTTTAGTCTACTTAGATACACATGGAAAGAACATTATAGATGTTGTGAAATGATTCTTTATCCAGACTTCTCTTGAAGTATTTTAGCATCATAACCCATTTTCAATGGGATAGCTCAAAGATAGTAAATATATTGAATTAAGCCATTCTCTTATAAATAAATTTTTCATAATTTTAAGCAATTGTCTCATTTAAGTTCATTGGTCATCTCAGAATTCCTAGAAGTAAATGTTATTAGTCACATATTAAAATGAGACAATTATTAAAGCAATTCAGTGACTTGCTGGATCAAAGTTATTCCATCACCATATGATCTATGGGCCAACACTTGCTCTTCCATGGGCTTCCAATATATCCATACTCAAGAATCAGATACCAGCAAAGACTCACCAAAGAGCAAGTGATGTACGTTTCCTACAACTGATTTCTGAAACTCTGTTTTAGGCCAAGTATACCTGACTTTAGTTTCAAAGCATAAAAGGACTCTTCTTTCCAAGATTCATTCTAGAATGGCATTCATTAAGGCTACAAATCTTGAAATTTTTCTTAAGATGGTATAACATAAAATTTTGGAATGAACCAAACCTGTGTCTCAGTAATTTATATTTGATTTTTTAAAAGAGTATTTTCCTGAAAAATGGGAATAATAGCAACCTACCCTCAGAACACTTGTTTTTATAAAGCTTGATTACATCTGCAATGGTTCTATTTCCAAATTAAACCATCTTCACAGTTTCCAGGATTTGGAGTTGAACATTTTTTTTTTTTTTAGAACATGATTCGAACAACCAAGGGGTATTTTTTGCCAAGCAGCATCCATGTTTAGTTCCATCTATATTTTCTTCTGCACTACTGGGGCCAGACACCTGAGGACTTAGGTTCTTAATATCCTTGGCTATCAGAGTTCTGCCCATCAGAGGTACTTGTACAATAAAATAGTTATTGTTCTGGCCTCCCTCATAACACTTTAAGGAGATTTCAGTGATGGCACAAATACACACACACATACACACATATAAACCTACTTGCATTTAGTGGAAACTTACAGATTATAGTAATTTTTACTTGAAAAACATTTAAACTTGCAATGTGGACTTTTAAGAGAAAAAATTAAGTCTGTTTGGTGGCCAAGTTGACCAAGTATCAGTAACTATTCATTATTTCTTTACTATTCTTCTGCCCATCAAAATAAATATATATGGTATTCCTAATGGTCACAGCAGATGACAATGATAAGAATATTAAGTAATGTGGGTCCTCTTAATACTTTCTTGTTAACTTAAATATCTTTTATTTTAAGTAACTTAAATGAAATATTGCTTAAATTAAGGTCTCTTGGTAGCAAAATATGCCAATAAGTAGCAGAGATCCACAGTTCTCTTTTTCTGAAGCTGGTAAAATTTTAATTTGCAGTCTTACTATCATCAACGGATGGTGAGAAAAAATTAAAGAATATAAATGGGAAATTTTGTTGAAACTCAGAGACATTCTAGGCAAAGGAATGTCAGAGAGATCAGTGAACCAGATGTTGGTCATTCTTACCTCCAGCAGGGAACTTGGGATCAGTGGAATACTTAATCTTCACCATTTGGAAAGGGTCGCAATATATTTTACAGAGCTGCCAGTGTATTGTGATTTTCTATTTTGGGATCCCTTACAAGTAATCTTGCCTGTTATTTTCACTATTATTTATGATTTTTAAACTAGAGTTCAAGAAGATATAAGAATTATTATGAGTTGTGACATTTGAAAAGATCCCCACCCCAAAAGTATCTGCTGGCATTCACTTTTTTCTCACCTCTCATATTTAATGTATTATTGTCATTATACATTTTACTTCCTCAGTATGTCTTGAATGTTTCCACTTCTTTCCACCTTCACCATTACCAGCTAAGCGAAGAAACCATTATCTTTCATCTGGACTACTAGGACAGTTTCCAAATAGCTACTCCTGAAATCCATTTTCACTCTTTGCCTTCGAACCAACCCCAAACACACACGTTGAACTCTGTTTCCAATTCACAGTCAGACTGACCTTTTGAAACTACATATGTGATGAGATACATGAACTTGGAACTTTATACCATTATCTGTAAGTTACAGGATAAAGTATCTAATCGAATGTTGCTAAAATTCTTGACCTTTTTCTCTACTTCCCTAATCTGGTATAAAATCATTCTTCTTTGGCCTACACAGGCCTTAGTCTAGTCTCCCAAATACATTAAATTCTTTCATATTTTAGGATTCATCTGCACATTTTTAATTTATCCATCTTTTGCCTTATTCTTATCTACTCACCTCCTAATTCCAAACATCACTATCCAAGGATACGTATAACATCTATGTTATATACTACCACACTCGTAATCATTTCTCCAAGTGAATACCACAGCTTATATTTAGTCATTTGTTTGATAGTATATTGATTAAGTACTGATTATTGGGCCTCATAAAACCATAAACCCCATGAGGCTACACCTCTTTCCTCACCATTAATAACCCAGGGTCTAGAACAGAATTTGGCACACATTTGGGCTTCAGTAATAATTTGCTGAATTAATTCAACTCCTTGGTATTCTCTGTTAAAGAAATCAGACTGTGTTCAAGATTTCAATCAGCAAGAATATGTACCTCAAGCAAATTTTTAGTTTTTTACTCCTCTTCTTCTCATTTCCAAACTGACCACCTAAATTGCCAAATACTAAACTGTCTCAATCCATTGGTGCCACCTGTTGGCCCTTTTCTGCCTCACTTATTTCACTTCATTTCCTTCCTCCTTTTAGGGGAACCAGGCCCCTAAGTTACTCTCTTAGACACCATCTCTCTCTCCAATTTTAAACACATATATAAACTTAACATTAGTCAAATTCTCTTTTCACATATACCCATACATCATTCTAAATTTCCCTTTTCCCTTTCAGCTTTTATTCAGTTGGGTCGGAAAATTCCCTCCCATATTTATTTTCCCTATCCCCATTTCCTCTTTTTCTTACCTCCTCCATCTTCCTTTTACTCTTCCTCTCTTGTCTTCTTCTTCTGCTTTCTTCTTTATTATATTAAATCTATAGAAAAATATATTAAAAGTTCCTAAAGACTACTTTATAAAATTTAGATTATAATTATTTTTAAGATGGACTTTCTAAAATAATTTTGAGTTACTAAACCCAAGGTATTAGATGTTGATCTTATTAGCATCCTGGCAAAGCCTAAAATTCTAGAATTTTTATAGTAATAGTTGCATCCTTTATTTTTTTTTTGGAGATAAATTTGGATAACTATCTTTAGCAAACATATAATCTCAATGAATTACTATTATTAAGTAATGGATGGCTTTTATGCATAAATATATTAAATACATGTGTATATATATGTCTATACAAAATGTATATATGTGTGATAGGTAGATAGATGGTGTTCTATCCAGTGAAATATTTTTTTGTGGGTATAGTAACAGGAAAATAAAATTAACATTTAAAATGTATAAGAATAATAGTTTATTTTATAATTATCAATGTACATTTGTTCACTTCCTTACCCCACTGCATTGTATTTAATGTTGCAACTTTGTTATAATTTACAAAATTAACATCTATGAATTATCTAAACCAGCAGAAAATTTTGAATTTCAGATAACACCTAAATGATAAATTGAATAAGCAAACCATTATCTGTGGAATTACATATAAAACTCATATGTTAGAATTACATATAAAACTCATATGTTAGATGCTCAGTTGACTGGAAACTTCCTGTGTAACTAAGTACTTTACAAATTCATTGAAAAACATTGATAATAAATATAATTGTATATGAGTTAATATCAAAATTAATCTTTTGAAAAGCATTTGGTATGAAAATTGATTATTCACTCTAGCATAAAATACTATATCATTCTATATTCCTTCTAACCTTTAATATATAATCAATTATTATTTTAAATTTATTGAATGAAATTCAATAATGCAATCATGACCAAGAGTTTTTACAATTAGTATATGAAAACCAATAGAGGGATTAAATTTTGTCTAGGTCTACCTCATGAAGTTAATTATATCACTTAAGAAAACTTTAGCATAGCATGTAATTTCTTGTGAGGTGACACTTATCTATCATATGGTTTCAGTTATTAAACACTGAGTGTGCAATACTTTAGTACTATGAAAAATACAATATGCAAACTCTTCTAGAATGAGTGAACCTAGCAGGAAAATAGGAAATCTTTTTTCAACTGCTTATTGAACATTAATCTTGTGCAAGCCTTGCAAGATCCTATGATTAATTTTCTACCGAGACCATGAACCTTGTCATTTCTCAGATACTAAATTCAAAATAATTCTCTATGTTTTGGCTGGTATCATAATTTTGTAAAATGTTTTTAGCAAAATTTTATGACACAGTAAGGTTGTCTTGAGACTTAAAAACAGTGGGATTTGTAGAACATTTCATATTACCCTTTATTAATTTAAAAATAAATATCATGATGATAGTTCTACAAGTAGAATGTATTAAAGTAGAATGTTACAGTTTTGATGAGCATCTTAACATATACTTTTTCTTATAAAAATACTTTTTAACTTTATCAAAATAGGCCACAGATTCAGTTATTAGTGAGTTTTTGTCTATGGAAGAATTCAAATTTAACTTTGTATGCTGTTTTTACTATGTTTTATTCCCCACAAGAATATTTCTTTTTGAGACATGAGTCTACATATTTAAGAGGAAATGTCAAAATAAATAAGTCAAACAAAAACCTTGGTGGATCAGCTAGAAGACCCCTTAAGTTAAAAAGTCTCATTGGCAGATGTGATTATGCCTCTACTTTATGTAATTCTGAAGGTGGGCTTCTTATAAAATTTGACCAAAAGTTAAAAAGGATACAAGATTTCAAAAAATGGGGGGCCTCCTGGTGGCAGAAGGGGTTAAGTCTGGGGACTGTAAAACTGCCACCAGCCACTGCAGCATGAGTTTTTTCCCTGGCCAGGGAGCTGACCCACATGGCACAGCAGATCTCTCTGTCTGATCTGCTGCTCCCCTCACTAGTGAGGTTCAGTTGATCTGCCTGTTCTGTTTCCTATTCTGAAGGGTGAATCCTCTCACACCTCTGGCCTACACCCCAGTGCTTGTACACAAATATTTTTTTTAATCTTTAATAAAAAAAGAATTCAAAAAATGTGTGATCCCTGAAGAAACTTAACAACACCTTGGGCAAATATCTATTCTCAATAGGCTCTTTTTTAAGTCAACTTAAAGAAATAGACAAGACTGCTATCTAGTCCTCCAAACATACATTTCATATATTAATTTGCCCCCCCCCAAAAAAAAAGTGAATCACAATCTGTTCTCTTTTGTCACAGGAGTTAGGCTTAGAAAACAATATTCCAGGACTTAATTCTTTAAAATACAGTCATCATTGTGAAGTTAGAAATAAGTTCACAGCCAACAATTGTTATCAGGTTCATTAGTAGGAAAAAAAATACAAAATGATATTACATATACCTTCTAAAAAGCTATCGCATGAACATAAATTTTATTTCTTCTAGTTAACTGGAATATATTATTCATGTATTGGATAATAAGAAAAACAAAAGACAAGGAAAGACTGAATTTCCCTGAAAGCAATACTTTGGAATCAAAGTATCACTGTCTTACAACTCATATATTTCTCTCTCTACTTTCATAATGCATTGGAAACTTTTCATGACATAGAAGTATTTAAAAGTATTGAGTGGTTATTCATATACTATAGTTTTTTAAAATAGGTTGTGACAGCAACTAATTATATCTCAAGTTAAAGTATTTTTTGCTATACATTAAGATTTGCATTCTCACTGTGCAACTATTTTATTAGTATATTTATGATAAAATAATGTATAAATTTTCACACTTGATGTACTATATAAGTGTGCTACTTAAATTAAGGAATAAGAAGTAATTAAGCATTTATCTAAAAGTATTTATCTGGAGGAAACTGAGTTTTCCATATAATTAAGTTCACCTGAAACTATTGACTTTTTTTGTTCAATTATATACACTTTAACAAAAGTGAAGATACATTTTAAAGAGTTATAAATGTGAAAATAAAATGTAGTTTTTCTCCAAATACTGGCATAGTTAATCTGCTTACATCTTAAAATTCTAAAGTGTTTGAAAGGTCATTTTCTTTTGTCACTCCTTTCCCATCATGTAGCAAAACTACACTAAAGTGAATTATTCCATGAAAGATCAACTCCAAAGCTAATAGCACTCATAATCAGAACGTTCCACCAATGAGTTTGTATCATAAATTTAGTGAGTATTTGCATAGAGGGTTAGTATGAATGCAAGTATATTTTGTGGATCATGTGTATATAAACAAATATTTACAAAGCATTTCTTAATATGTATTTCATTTAAAAACATTTCAATATAGGCTTTTTTATTATATATTTACATTTAAACATAGGTTTATTTGTTATTTATATATGAAGTTTTATAGTCCTAAAATATTTTTAAAAGTTCAAAAATGCCCACTTTTATTTGGAACACACAGATTACATTTTGTATAAATTTCAAAAAAATAATTGTAATCAGTACCCTAAGGAAATTAAATATATTTTATAATACTATAAGTAAGACATGAAGCAAATAATTTAATAGTATCCGAATTGATTTCTTAGATTCCAATATGCCAACATATATATATATATATTCCATGAGAGATCATCTCCAAAGCTAAGCCTCATTAGCTACTGTTAAGTTTTACTTACTTTTAGCATATATGCAAAGTTGGTCCTGTATGTAGCTGGTTTTTATGAGTGTCATTCTGTATACTCATATGCCCCCCTAACACTACCAGTGATAGAGGATAGTTAACTTGGTTACAGGGAATATCTCTAATACAATAAAAATACAATAAAAATTTTTCTCTGTGAGTTTTGGTGTTTTTTCCACACTCATATATACAATAACTTTCTTTTCTCTTAATAGTAAGTGTGAATTTGGCATCAAATCATCTAGAGAAAACAGCGAGAGAATTCACTAGGTTTGCATTAGTTATAAAATACCTGGTTTTATTTGCCAAGAAAAAGGTGATATATTAACTAGTAGAAAAACATTTGTGTACATGTGCATATAAGTACATATATATACATATTTTTCTACTTTTATAATCTTTTTTTTCTATTCTTATGGTAATTAATGCATTAATTAATGGAAAAGGAAATAAGTAATAAGCTGTGAAAATCAAAAGGTTTAAATTTGAGGTGCTATATACAAGATAATTTTTGATGTAGCCAATGTCATAGTAATACATGCCAATTTATTTATAGTACGTGTAATCAGTGAATCTTATTATAAAGCTATCCATAATTTAGTGTACTTAAACCATAAATGTGATGTCATTTAAGTGCTGACGAACCAGTTTTATTGATAGAAATAGCTTGAGTTGAAAGAAGTGTCTTGAAAAAGTTTACAGCTTTATTTTTTCAAGTACTACAAACTAATAAGTAAAAACATATGAATTAGATAAAATACTTCATTAAGTTACTTTTATTGGGTGAGTCAATGTGATGTGATTACATTTCAGAGACATTTAATTCCCCATCATATAAAATCACATTGATGTTTGGTTATATTTTCGCTTCTGATGATGTAGCCATTCAAAGTATTTTGCTCTTATCAAAGCATAGATATTATGAAGTTAAAACTAAAGTCATTTTCATCAAAGCTAATCATAAATTTTATTTTCTTAAGTGCTTCCCACAGTAATCGCATTGCAGGTCTGTAAAGGAGACTCTTGAAAGTACTCTCTGGTCTTGGGTTCTAATTAGAAAGAATTTCATCAAAGTTGGGAGCACTGCTGTAAATACAGTCAGAAAAGCAAAAACAAAAACACCTCCATTTGATTCATAAAGCTTTGGATGAACCTATTGAATACTGATATTTTAGGAAGGTATTTCTTAATGTTGAAAGTATAATTGGACATTCATTACTTAGATGGCCAGCCCTACCGTGCTGTGCACCCATTTGTATAACTTATGTAAATGTATAAATGCTTCCTTTGAAATCACAGAAAACTTGAATCATTACACAAACTGGTAAATGATAGTTGCTCGCTGTCTTGTACACAGGTCTCTTTCTATTGGTTAAAGAAGGTAGGTGAACATCACAGATGCAAAATGTTTGTTGTTAAGAATGTGTGTTTACAGGTGTGGAATACCCTAAGGATGGGGAGGACTGATATCCTGCTGCAGGTGCAGACTTTAATAAACAGGAACTTGTCTTTCCTCTCATCACTTCTCTCCTTTATCACGCTATTGGGTGATCTCAATTCACATTAAGTAGCACTTGTGCATAAAGCATATACAGTGTCCTATATTTATTTGGATATACATGTGACTAGGTTTTCTGTGAATAAAACCCAAAATGCATTCACATGAGAAAATGGAGTGGTTTAATTTAAATATTTTAGGAGTGCTAGAATACTAATAAACATCTGGAAGAACAGATAAAACTAGATAAATGTTTAGCCTTGTTATGAGTAACACACTAGCATACGATTAGGTTTATAATGGTTGTAATTTAACAAAACTGTTGTATGAAATATTTTGTTTAGCATTCATTAAAAACTGTTAATGCACTTGTGTTTTTCATGGACTAAATTTTTTGCAGCAGACGCACGTTATTAGTATAATACAAATATGCTAAAAAGCAAACAGTTTGGTGTTAAAATGTTTTAAGTAGGATTGTGAAAAGAAATTTTACACCAATCTTCATTTTTTCATTTTTACAGGGAAAATTTTACCACAAATTCCATATTTTAATGATATTATACCAACTCTATTTTTTAAACTCATTTTGTCACTGTTTTGTAACAGAAACACTGTAAATATTATAGATGTGGTAAACTATTATACTTGTTTTCTTATAAATGAAATGATCTGTGCCAACACTGACAAAATGAATTAATGTGTTACTAAGGCAACAGCCACATTACATGCTTTCTCTTTCACAGTAGGCAGCAGAGCATATGGTTTTCTCTTAATGGAACGCTAGCTTCTCATTAACATACCAGTAGCAGTGTCAGAACTTACAAACCAGCATAACAGGGAGATGGAAAAACTTATAAATTAGACCCTTTCAGTACTATTGAGAAGGAAATGACTGATGTTCTAAGGTACAATATTTAGCTAATACTGTGCCCTTTTCTGCACCTTCTTTCCACAAAAAAAACTTTTTTCTTATTATAAATATAAATATAAATATTGAAGTGCAAATAATTTTTACCCTGCTTCTAAGAGTGATTGGCACCCTGATTTTGATAACTCTTCTTAAAAATAATATTCCATTGCCTTTTTGCTCACAGTATGTTTTAAACAGCTGTATTTTCATCATCCTGTTTTGATACAGAAAAACAGTTGAAATGTAAAGCTAATTTTCATGTCTTGCTAATAAAAGAAATTTATCAAATAAACAAAATAAAAGAAAACAAAACAAAACAAAATGAAGATGAGAAGGGGATCCTTTCTTTCCTGGAGGCAAAAGATGATCACTCCAGTATAGGAGCCGCCAAGAGTTCAGCTGGGTAGTGTTGGGGCAGACAAGCATTTTATTTAGACCCCATTTCACTGCGTGTAGTTTAAACCATATTTGGTTGTCTCAGATAATTATGGTGTTATGAATTTTTCATCCAGATTTTTTTTTATTTCAAGATCCTTCTCATTTTGAATTCAGCTGTATTTGTAGAAAGAATATGTGAATGTCATGTCTTAAAATTTAAGCCTATAGATAAAATGGTATAAAATTACACTTCCATAACAATAATCATGGAATGACCTTACATTCCAGGAATTTCATAAATGCAGTTAGTCTTTTATATACTTATGTATTTTTTATTTTTTTAAATAAAATATACCTACAATTAGAAGATTGAGTGCTACTAATAAGTGAAGTATAAATTCCCAGAGAAGTAGCCAGTAAGTTTTGGGTTGACGTATTCCAGAAAGAAAGCAGATGTATTAAGCCTAAGATAGTCCAAAATCTGGGGAAACTGTAAAATGGACTGGTGCTCTTTTCCTAAGATTGTAATGTTGACATTAGTTCAAGTCACTGAGTGGAATATTTTATTCCTGAGAGTCTACTCATTTACTAGGCTCTTTTACAGTGATGCTTATAGATGTATCCCTTAAATCCACAGAACATGATAAATGACAGAACTCTCTTCTGAAAGAATGCCAAGAACTGGTAATTCCATTATTATTTGAATCCTTACCTAAAAATATAAGCAAACTTTCTAAACATTATTTTGCATGAAAATTCATCTACACACACACACACACACACACACACACACACACACACATATATATCGTTTTAATTTTTTTGGTAGAGTTCAAGACATGACTGAATTGTGATAATTACCCAAAGTTAGAATATTTGTGTTTTGGCCTCATTTTCTAAGAATGCCTGAAAATAATAACCCAACTGGTCAAGAATCAATGGCATAATTACCTATAAAAGGTTTCCAAGTAATATTGTTCCCAGAGCTCATCAGCCCGGTCTCATAGAAAGTTGAAGAGTAAATGCAGTTGGTAAGGTTTTGATGCCATTAGCCTCTATGGCTCTCACCTGCGGCTTTGATCTTGTTACCATTGAGGGTGTGCAGGGTTCGTGGGTGCAGGCCAATGTGCCTGAACATGGACACCTGAGCGTGGGTGTGTAGGTGTGGGTACATGTGCCTGACCATGAACACCTGAGCAGGACCACACTGCTCAGAGATGATGCAGCTAAGAGAGGACAAGCAACTGCTACAAGAGGAAGAAACCACAAGAGAAAGCCAGTGAGAGCCAAAGGGCAAATAGAGATTTGCCAGGGGTTAAAGTTGCTGTCCTCTGCTGGTTTGTTTTCCCTGCTTATCATTAAAACGTGTGAAAATGATGCCAAAACTCTTTCAAATTGCTAGCACTGGTGATGGGCCTACCGGGCAGGGGATGGTTGCATGACCAGAATGAACTCCAGTGTTCAAGATTTTTGATTGTATTTCTTACCCTGTTACAAACACAAAGATACCAACTTTATTCACACACACAAAAATCCGTTTCCCACCCACCTGAGGATATGACAAAATGTTTATTTTGTAATCATTCTCTTTCCCCCAGCCTCAAAATTTGCCATCATTCCCCATATGAATGCAATATTTTGGAAAGTTAGTAACCAGTATTGGCTCAGATCCAATATTATTAATGCAAACTATTAATTCAAGCGTGTTTCCATACCTTCTGGGTACTAAGCAGCCAGATGCCCACGTGCCATGCTGTAGAGCTAATAGCTGGGCCACTGGATTTAGCTTTTTCCATTTGGTAAGCACGCTTTCGTTCTCACTTTACCAGACTCCAAGCATCACTGGCTCTGTGACATATCTCTCTGCTACATACAGATAATGTCTCTATGCCCCTAACAAAGTTATGTGAGAAATCACTTACCTCTCAGTGTGTTTTTCAACACGATGGAATCAGGAACATCTCTGCATACAGGTGTTAAAAGAAGCTTCCACCTCATGTCTAGCATTAAAACTTAAACTGGTGGTTGTTATTCAGCTGAAGACAGTATCAGTGTAATGTGTCACCGATCTGGTCACTCTCTCTGGGAGGCTGCCAGAGCTCCGGTATTGGCTTCATGGTGTAGTCTGTGAAGGAAGCCAATTAAGATCACAAGATAGTGGCTGGTAATAATAAACTTCTAATGATGCTCCTGACTGAAGAGAGGTAATTAAAATGTGTATATGGATGACCTCAACTTCTGTCAACTAGCTGTGGCTGTTACGCTGACAATGCCCATGTTTTGTTTAGGAGAGGAGTTAGTGTTGCATAACAATACAATAAGCAATTTGATAATAAAGAAAGGGCTGCTTTGGGACAGCACACCAATTTTAATTTTGTGGTCTACCTGACTCAGTCCCATCGACAGTTGTCTTTACAGGTCAGTATTTCCTTGTTTTGGTCATGGTAACCTTTCCCTCCTCCCCTCCTCATCCTCCCTGGATCCTCACCTGGCCCAGGCCCACCCTACTATGCATTTTCAGGTGTTGTTGTATTTTTCTAGGACTAGGTCTTATCTCCTGCTGGTGCTTCTTAAAATCAAAGGCTGTGTTTTGGAAAGAAAGATAATTAATTAGATAGCAAAGAAAGCTGGTTCTCTTATCACTCGATCTGGTCATGGACATAAGTGCTTCACACTTTTTCCCATTCCCTCGCCCCAAGCCCAAAGCTTTCCTGTACACCTGCTCAGCTCAGCTCAGCTCATCAATTTTCTGTGAGCCAGTTAAGTTCCTTTAAGCCTGTCCACTGAGAGGTGGTGATAGCTCTCTGAGAAAAAGAAGAAAGAGAAAGAGAAACAGAATGCTGCTCCAGGCCTTTATCTTGATCACACTGTTTGTTTTCACATTGATGTCTGTAATGAAACAAAGAGGATTTAATCGTGTTAAACAAAAGCCTGTTGGTACCCAGAGGAAACTCATTTAACTCTACTCCAAGTCTTCCAGTTTCAGGTTTCTTGTCTTCCTCTTTGCCGATCCACCAGGCTGAGTTTCTTACCTGGGGCTTGAAACTGTGAGGTGTGAAACTCTTCTTTTGTTTTGACAGGTGCTCTTTGCTAAACATCAGCCTAGCCTTGATGGTGATAATACACAGAAGGGGGAAAAAAACTTCAGAGAAGCTAATGACTGTAGTTACCCAACTTCTTTCTTTAACGGTTTTATTAACTTCCCTCCTTGGAGTTCTTTAGGATAAAGTGGGAAAACAAATTGGGCTGATGGGAAGTGAATTGTAAAAAGAGAGTTTCGAAGAGCGGGAACCATCCTCTCTTGGAATTGAAAGAACAAGGGCCTTCATGGTGGCCTACAGTTAAGTCCCAGTGCTACCAACTGCGACTTCCCAACACAACAGCCTGAGTTTGATTACTGGCTAGGGAGGTGACCCCCATGTCACAGCAGATGTCTCCTGCCTCAACTCTGTTCCCCTCAGCAGTGTACTCAGTAGCTTGACCATTCTGTTCCCCACTCTGTCTCTGGTGAATCCTTTCACCCCCAGCACCTCTGGCCTACACCTCAGTTCTTCGATACAAAAATACATAAAATCTTTTTTTAAATGAAAGGTAAAGAAAATAAATCTCACGTGGTTCTTTGTTGACCAAGAAGTCAGCAGGCAGGACAGGCAGCATTAGGTGCTTGCTGATAGAACACTCACAAATGATGTCGATAACTTAACACTTGCGATAACTTAACACTTGGCCAGAAGACTCCAAATAAAAGTCACTTCAGAGGGCTAGACTGGTACTCAAGCAGGTGGAGACCCAAACTGATAGCACCTCTCTTGTAGGTATGCAAGGGTCCTTTGGTGAAGAGAAAAACCTCCCTTGTTGATTTGAAGCTGCCCTAGGGTTTCTCTGCTGAACCACTCCTTCACAGCCAGCCCAAAGCAGTCTCCCTGCATTGGCTTAAAGAGCTGGCTGCCTTCACTCATCCTCTACTTGCTGTATCATTTCCAGCCAGGCCTCTCAATGCTTGGGAGCACTCTTACCTGACATCTCTCTTGGCGAGTGGAAACTTTCCCCTTCAGCAGACATTGACAGATCTGTTGTGCTGCTTTGGCTCTCTGGGTAACTTCAAGTGAGCCACATTTCCAGGTGGTGAAAAAGGTGCCAGTGCTGAGCTCTTGTAATCAACCCAGAAAGTTCCTCTGCTGAAAAAGCAGCTTCTCATGTTGCTACATAAAACCTCAGTCTCTCCATCTTTATTTAGACAGTGGTGAGAGGAGCAAGGTATGGACTTCTCCCAGAAAACGGTTCAGTCAGTACTCACAGAATTCATTAAAAAAAAAAAAAAAAAAAGTGTTGGACAGATGGTATAGGTTGGTTAAAAGTAGACCCAGACCACCCGAGTGATTTTGATGTTGAAGCTGTTCATGTTGCAGATTCCTCAGCCTAGAAGGTGCCAGAACTGGCCTTTTACTGATGAACTGAAGGTAGTATAGGTAGTATAGACAAACATTGCTTTAGTGATGCACACCTGAAATATATATCAATTATAACCAAGGAAGCACAGGCAGCCTCTCCATTGATCCAGGCGGATGGATCAAGGAGAGTCCACAGTGGCTTTTTCAGGCTTTACTGTTTGTTTCCATCAATTGTTGCCCGGCAAGCCTGCAGGCCACAGGGTGAGGGGCTGGGGATGGGGGAGGGAGCAGGAAACGGGAATCTGGCTTCCCAGTTACCAGCGAATTTTTACTTTTTCTCTGGGCTCTCTCTTGGCCTCCTCCTCTCCCAGCTGCACCTCTGTAGCTGTTTCATCTGAGTGACCATCTCCTATGGCCTCAGCCTCCAGGCCCAGGCACGCACACTCCCGCATGCCTGCACCGTGCCCAGGTGCGCACCATCAGGCCATCAGGCCATCAGGCACCCGAGCCCCAAGCCCACGCTCCCACACACATTCCATATTCAAGGCTGCAGGTGATAGCCACAGAAGCTGGTGGCGTAAAAGCCTGACCAAATTTAACAATGTACTTCAATGAATAACTAAAAAGGACTGTTATAAGCATTAGTCACTGAATAATGTGAAATGCTAGCAGAAAATTTAAATCATAGGTTGTGCTCCATAAATGTTCACCATTATTTGCAACTGGAAGATCTTCTCAAGGTGGGTTCACTTTCTTCATCTTGTATTTCAATCTTCCAAGTGCTGGCTTCATTTGTATCTGAAGCTTTGGTGGAAGTAAACTGCTTTCTTCACACAAGAGCACTTGCCTCCAACAACCATTCTGCCTTAGCAAGCAAATAACCCTGATTTCTTACCGCATACTCAATCCCTAAATAACTAGTAGAGCTATTTAGTCTTTCTTTCTTTTCATTCAAGGTCTTCAAGAGAATGGAATTATGGATTTATTTTTAGGCGGTTTTTGTTGTTGTTTGTTTGTTTTGTTTTTAGAAGGCAGAGAAACAATGATCTCTGCTGTTCTTTCAACCTCATTGGTCTTCACAGCAACGTCACGTCTTCTCATGACCACGCTGATGCCAGACCCACAACTCCCCCCCAGACCCGTCTTTCTTTGCAGAAGTGCAGCAGGAAAGTGGATTGTTCCTGAAAATAGCCTATTTTCACTGCCTCACACCTGGATCTTTCATTTTAGGGAGAGGACTTGACTGGGATTGTTTCTATACTGAAGTTTGATTATTACAGTCATTTGCAAAGTTAACTATAAGCCATTATTATTTTCTCAGAAGATAAAAAAATATTTGTTAGAAAATTTAGAGAAGGCTTAGAAAAGCAGCTGGTAACTTTGGTCATTACTCTTCCTGAGATAAAGTATATAAGCAAACTGTAAACCTCCTTGACTTATTAACTCAAATGCCAAAATTAAGTAAAAGAATGACAATAGGAAGAAAAAAATGGCAAGTCTGACTCTTTCTAAAAGAGAAATAAACTCATTCTTTTAGAAAATCATTTATCATGACCTTCACATAATATCTTGTATTTGCTTTTTAAAATAGTTAACACAGGAAAATAAGGAGGGCATTCAAACGCCAATTACCTAATTCGAACAATTCATACTGAATTGGTCTGAAATTGAAATGGGTTTTGTGGCACACAGCTTCAGTTCAGACTTAACATTTATAAGTTATCCTAATTAAAATATAAAAATCTAAACAAAACAAAAAAGTTATTTTTTTTTCTCTGACAGTTGAAGCAATCAAAAATATTTGTTTCCCTCTAACTTCTTTTAGGAGGGTGGGAGGGCCTAGAAAATATATGGGTCAATTTTATTCCTTTCATTTGTAATCATATTTGTTTTTGTAGTTGGACTTTTATGTAGATTTATTGAAGGATTTCTTAAAATAATTTAATGTGTGTTCACAAAATAAAGAATAGTCAGGAAAATGTTCTTTCTGCCTTTACCTCCCCAAATAAAATTATCTAAGAAATAAGCAAGTTTTCTCTTTGCCTGTTCTCTTTTCTATCCTGCTTGTCTGGATACAGTGAGCTGGTCTTTCATTTGAATGTACAGAGGACTGTAAAAAGTTCACCTATGGCACACAAATTATTTTGTTAGGGTGCCATCTGCTGGTGTCAAACCACCAGTCTTAATTTTCTTGAAGATTAAATAGTACACATTTATTAAAACTAAGGACATAGAAGTTATATGGCCCAAATAACTTTTTTGTCTTTTCTCATTTAAAAATTCTGTTTAGATTAGTTGCACGTAGTTGTCTGGTGCCTCATTCCCACACCAGTAGGGCAATGTAAGTTGTCACTTTAAAGTTAGCAAAATGGAAACATCAAACATTGCTTGACCTATTGGTCCCTTGTTTATTTGGATTCAACTTTAATTTTTAGCTTCCATGGCTCTCTTACTTTTACAGATGTTCTTTTAAATTTTACCAAAGAAAAACAATGTAACTTCTATTTGAGATTACATTGCATTCAACAGGTAAATGCTTACTTTACCCATTCACTCAATTTGTTCTCTCAACAGCCTTTGGCTGAGTTTGAGTGTTACCTAGATAACTGCATATTTGTTTTGTTTTACTGTTCCTCTACAGGGAGAATCAGTAACAGCTCTCCTTATTGTGAGCAGCAAGGTGTTGTACTATCTCTTTTTTTTCCTTTCCTTCTGGGGCTTTTACATATACAGAAAAATTTAAGCAAAATAATATAGATAATTAATATCTGTGAGGTTAGGAATTTTGGACTATTTTGCTCAGTGTCTAGAAGGGTAGGACAACAATAGGCATTCAAAATTGCCTGCTGTAACCTGTCATGGGCTTACTTCTTCTCCATCCCTATTTCTCTAGAGTCTCTCTTTCAAACTCTGTGTCCAACTTACAGCAAAATTATCCCTTGACTCTTCACACATTTGGTCATGTTCTTGTCCCCTGAGACTAGCACACCCTTCACCTGCCCAGTAAGGTCACTTGGCTAATATCCCTTATTACTCAACTCTCCGGTTAACACATAGTAAGAGGAGGAACAGATAATCCTTTCTTGAGTTACCATAATACTCAGGATTCAACTGCCACACTACTAGGTATGGAATCACATTATCACAGGGTGAGGAAAGGTAGGAGCAGTTTATTCATCACTGTACCTTTACCTTCAGGAGCAGTACAGACCCCATGGAGGCTAGTAAAATAATTGTTTATTCGATAAAGTATCGTAGACATGTTTCTTTCGGTAGCATTCAAAATAAAGCATAAACTCTATTGTTTGCAGTGTAGTCATGAGTAGCAAACATCTTTTTTCAGTTATCTCCACTAGGGCACTGCCATTCACTCCCTTCATTGATGGCTTTTCTTTTGTATATATAGTAAAAATGGATTTTTTTGTATGCATGTATGAATGTACTTTCAATTTCTATGTTGGCAAATCATAAATATTATCTTTACCCATATAGCAATTGTAATTTTCTTAAAAATTTAGACGTAAACTAACTCATTCAATAAGTATTGAATGCCTGCTGTTTGTCCTACCCTTCTAGACACTGAGCAAAATAGTCCAAAATTCCTAACCTTACAGATCTTAATCAGCTATATCATTTTGCTTAAGTTTTTCTGTATATGTAAAAGCCCCAGAAGGAAAAGAAAAGATAGTACAACACCTTGAAGCTCACAATAAGGAGAGCTGTTACTGATTCTCCCTGGGGAGGGGGGAAAGAGAGAGGAGAGAAAAGATGTGGTAACCCAAATTCTAATTTAGAGGTTGCATAAAGATTAATGTGTGAGGGTCCTCCCTGGTGGCGCAACAGGTTAGGAGGCAGCACTGCCTCGAGTTCCATCCCCAGACTCAGTGGTGACCCATATGGCGCTGGAGACCTCTCCTGACCTGCTTGCTGCTCCCCTCAGCAGTGTACTTCGTCGATCTGCCTGTTCTACACCCCACTCTGTCTCTGGTGAAGCTTCTCACCGCCCTCGTCCCTCTGGCTGTACCCCCTTTTTTTTAAGATTTATTTGTGCATACAAAACTGGGTTACAGGCCAGAGGCCCAGGGGTGGCGAGAGGTTTCACCAGAGACAGAGTGGGGAGCAGAAAAGGCAGATCGATGAAGTACACTGTTGAGGGGAGTAGCGGGCGGGTCAGGAGAGGTCTGCCTCGCCATGTGGTCACCTCCGGGGCAGGTGGGGATCACACTCATACTGAAGTGGCTTTAGCTTCTCAGTGCTGTGCTGTAACCCTTTGAGCCACCAAGGAGGACTAATAAATAAATCTTTTTTTTTTTTTAAAAAAGAAAAGAATATTGAAAGTGGAGTCCTGTATTAAGGAAATTCAGGCAGCCTGCGGGGTATCTACAGAGAAAGGGCCCAGAACATCACTCCCCAGACCTTCCATCACTCCATTCTTCTGCTACTCTTTTCTTCCACTAGTTGAAGCTAATGGAAGCCAGAGGGCAGAAAGCACACGTGACGCAGTGCACAGCCTTCTGGAGCACCAGGAGCGTCAGTGGGGATCTAGAGGACAAACAGAAAATAGCCAGCACTAATCCTAAGCAAGAACTTTTTAATTACCATTATTTTTTATTCTCTGAACCTTTTCTAAATGTAGAGTGTTCTTTCAAATAATTGGCAGTTGTGTACTGCACAGTTGGTGCCACCTGTGGAACGTAAGGCTTATTTTTTAAAAACTCATGCCTTTTAAACAAATATTAATGTTCTGTGTATTTAGAGATACAAAAGGAGAGCTCAAAAAAGGAGAGTTAAGCAAAGTAACAAGTGAATAAATATGTTCTAGATTGACTGAGGCACTTGTTAGAGATTTAAAAGAAAAAAAAATTTAAAAAGGGTAAGAGGGTTTGAAATTCTAAGATTCTGGAGGAACTGGCAATGACACCAAGTATTATCCTCCACTCTGAGCTTCTCCCAAGCAGCTGCAGCAGGACCCATGGCTTTGTGATGAGCTGGCCACAGGAAAGTGACTCACACGTACAGGGAGAGATACAGGGAGAGGTTCCTCAAAGGAACCTTTGAGGAGACTGGGACGTCTTTCTACTGGTAGAAGTTCAATCTGAGTTTATGTGAAATGCAAAGGCACTAAAATGTTGTATTAACCCTTGTATCAGGCCACCCATTTTTCTTTCACTTACTACATACTTACCCCTGCAAAATTGTACTAGGATTTTACTTGGCAAGGCTAACATACAATTTATGTTTTCATAGAAAGCATGATTTTCAGTCATTTGTAATGAGTGGATAGCTTGCTATGAGGTAAACTTGTTATCAGAACAATTTATTCAGTTACTCCTTTCTGAAAGCCCATCTTTGCATTTCCCTCTCCCCTATTTAAACATTATTTAATTAATCTAACAATCTGGTACTTTACATCAACCATGTGTTTGTCCATGTTATCAGGATACCAGTTTGTGTGACTCCTTCCTGCCTTCTAGGAGTCAGAATAAAATATATTGAGCCAGTAATTATGGCTTATAAATTCACTCTAAAATTTTTAGAGCATTTTCTTGGGCATTGTTGAAGTTGGATCCTCACAATATTCTTTGTAGTGAGGACCTAGCTTTAAAAATTAAGAAAAGCATATATTGTACAAAAATGAACAATGATGTAAAAATATTTAAAATTAAAAATAAAATAGTTACTCTTTGGGGAAAAAAATAAGAAAACCAAGAACTTAAATACATCTAGCAAGCAAATTGATGGATGAATTTAGGGTCCATGACATGCACTGATTCTGTGACAAATAAATAATGCTCAGATGAATATCAGAAGCCATAGGTTTGTCCTGCCAAATCCATGACTCTCTGCGATGTAAACTGAACTTTACAGCTCTGTCTGTGAAGGCCTGAGTTGATGCTTTAGTTTCCTTCCAGTGTGAGATTTCTGTGAAATGCAATAGTCCATTATCTCTGTGAAGTTTGACATACTGCTCCTTTGTTTCATCTTCTAGACTAAAATCTATCAAGGACTGAGTCCTTGCTATCTGGCACAGTAACTGCAAAATGCAGAGTAGGGATTCAATAAATATATGCAGAACTGAATAATTTACAAAGCTAGAACCATTTGAAAACATCATGTATCTCTACCCTTATCACACTATGATCTTGTTTTTTGACTGCTTACAGTGTACAAAGATGTAGGTCACTGGAGTAATTTGAATTTTTGAGAAAATTTGCCCAGGGTTGGAACTCTCCTTTTGATTAGATTTCCAGAAAGATAACTGAAGTGTATTAATTTCAATTGAGCAAAAGAACATGCTTGGTTTTTATATTTTAGGTGAAATTTTACCAAGAAGTCAGATGCTTGGTTCATCTTAACCAAATTTCCTTCTAATGGTGACCCTGTGCAAATTGGGTGTGGCCACCACACCCAATCCATATATGATGCCCCAGCTACCAATGTGAAGGTATTTGAAAATAGATGCTTTAAGCTCTATGAAGTTACAGGGTGAAATCTCCGTGGTAGTTTTGGTACTCTGCAGGTACAGGAGAAAAAGAAACCAAAGCTCTTTCAACCTTGTGAGGATATAGCAAGGTACCTACTAAGCTGGAAGTGCTTTCACCAAAAAAGAACCAACCAGCACCTTGACTTCCCAACCTCCAGAACTGTTAAGCCTCCCAATCTATGATATTTTTGTTATAACAGTCCAAACTGACCAAAACACAAGTGAATCTG
Organism: Condylura cristata; assembly: GCF_000260355.1. Taxonomy (NCBI): domain Eukaryota; kingdom Metazoa; phylum Chordata; class Mammalia; order Eulipotyphla; family Talpidae; genus Condylura; species Condylura cristata. The sequence goes on along the minus strand of NW_004567114.1, from coordinate 51,962,140 downwards.
GTTTCTTCACACACGCACACACACACACAACTAGATTCTCTGGTAAATAATTGAGTTTGGTGATGCATTCTTGCATAATTAAGGAATGAGAAATGTATCAATATATTGATAAGGGAGTGCACACAGGAATACAGATGCCAATAGCAGAAACAATCAATTCTAAGTTGCTTACAACCTCACTTCAAAAACAGAAATATTTCTTTTTTTATATATAAAAAGCAGAAATATTTCTAGTCTAAAACAGAACCATCTAGACTTCCTAGACTGAACTTCCACGGCTGCAATTAAACCTCTCCAGGTTAGGAATTATACCTTTTTATTGCTCTTCTATAAATACCCAGAAAAAAAAATTGTTTAGAGATGCTGCTTTAAAAATATGCAAAGGAAAAAAGACACTTTTTAAATTATTTTGGTTGTGCCAAGTCACACTAGTCGGATAGAATGAGACTCCTTTATTCTCATACTTTCCACAAGAATATACTGTATTTGTTATGTATATAGTAAGCTTTCTTGAAACACCAAGAAAATGAATGAAATATGTATGTGTGTGTGTCTTTGAAAAAGTAAAAAATTCAGTTAACCAGCAGAAGAAAAAAAATGTTTACTGTAATAATATAACAAGCTTGTGAAAATAAAGTTCAAATAAGTTATATGTGACCTTGTGCTGAGACAGAAAATTCTACAGAAATTAGAGCAACTACTTGTCCATTTAACCTTGGTTTTGCACATCAGTTTATTTCTAGTTCTTCCTTTTCTTTCTCCTTTCTATATCTACTTTTAATCTCCCTCACTCATCCCTGTTAATTCAAACTACTTACGGTATATAGTACAGTTCTTCCAGATCTATACTGTAAGTTTATTGGATCCTCAGTTTTACAATGTTTCATCACTGGTTTGTTCCAAACCTCCTAAAACATATCCTCAATTATAATGTTGTTTGAATAGGGACATTATTTTTTTTTTCAGGCTCCAGCAACTTCCAACCTTTCATTCTCAATTTTAACCTTAATTCCAAACCTGGCTACATGAACTCTTCGGGTTAAAAGGTAAAGTCTCTAGTCCAGCACCACAATGGACTGGTTTTGTCTTGTTTGTGCATTTCTGTAGCTGCTCTATAGAATGAAACATTTACTTTTGCATTAAAAATTAGAAAAGATGATTTTACAAAATTAGTCTTACTTCACCCAATTCAGTTTAAATAGCAATTCACCTGAATTTTGATTTAGAGTTTCTAAATAGTCACATATATCTGCAACACGGTAAGAAGTGATACTATTTTCTGTAATTTTCTAAAATATAGTGTTTGTTTTGTATTACTTATAATAACTACCTGATTTGATGTGAGACCAGAGAAAGGAAAAAAAGCTTATGTGCTGCATCATAATTTGTTTTGAACAGGAACATTGGATTTACTGAATGCTGCAATTTGACTTATTGCCTATATAAACAACATCAGGAAATAGGGAAAGTCATATAGCTACTTTGTAATGTAACATTAGGATAGCAACATGGGTGGTTGGGGAAGTATATTACAAATTAAATGACTCCTTCAGTCACTACCTAACTGTTCTGGAAAATTCTATTCCAGGGGTTTTCACCTTCTAAATAGGCCACAAGTTGTATTACAAGTAATCTGTTTCCAGTAATGGCAGAGATGTGTAAGTGATGTACCCTGTATGGAAATTAGAGCAGATTGAAGTTTCTCTCTATAATATTACTCTTGTTCTTAATTTGCATATTTTTCTTGCGATGAAGAGAAATAGCTGTAGTCACCAAAGGAAAAGAAAAGAGCATTTATTGAGAACCTGTGTACTCATTTAAAATTATATGAGGATGTATATGTAGAAATGTTTGAAAGGATATTGAAATTTTGAAAAGATAATAGGATTGTGCTTAAGATGTATCCTTTCTAACTTTCCTACAGTAAAAATATGTTGCTTATAATAGAGGATTTTATAGTTCCAAGAACTTCTCTGCATTTTTAGTTTCCATGCCTCTACATCAGATCATGTAACAAATCAGCAATAGCCATGAGATGTAACGTGCCTCATCCTATGCAGACAATGAACATGGGGTATGTTTTCTGTTGTGTGTTCTTCCCATTTGTTCTGCTAGAAATCCAGATCTCTTCACCCAGATTGGGAGAAGAACTTCACTAGACTTGCATTAGACTGAATATGAGCAAGAAATAAACCTCTTCGTATTAAAACACCAAGACTTTGTGGTTTCGATGTTACTACAGCATACTCTATCCTATCCCAACTATTGCATAGTATACTTACTTATGAATATTTTCCAATTTATCATCCACTTGTGGCAAGTATGACTGCTTTTATATTATGTATGAGGCAACTGAGAATTGGAGAGATTTAATAACTTGCCTAAACAAGAAGTGGTCAAGCTGGGACTTGTATCAGCTTTCTCTTGAATGCATATATTTTTTAATTAAACTATTCCTTTATTGCATCACATATAATGTGATTTGCATGTGAGTGAAAGTTACATTATATGGGCTGTTTTTACATTAAATCTTTCTGGTATGTGAACAAAAATGATTCCCCTGGTCCCTTTTTTTAGCCACATATTTTTCATTGCATTCCTATTATGACCATCCTCATCACATAAGCAAAGGCTCTATGAGGGAGAAACTGACCTTCAGTATTAGAAGTTTAACAAGTGCAATTCATTTCTCATATATAGCAGTGGATGGTCTGTTCTCTAAGAAATCTCCTCCTCCTCTATTCTAGTTAAAGTTGATGGAAAATTAGGAATAAATATGTGAAGAAGAATACGTTCCCTGGCTATTTGATGGTTTGGGAGGAAATTGTTTCTTCATTAAACACATGAGCCACAATGATTCTTCATAGCCTGTTATGCAGGGCAAACTAGAGACCTAACACCAAAATGATTTATAAGTTGGATTGGCTTTCTTAGAACAGTGATAGAATGATAATCATTTCTCCCTGCATTTCCTCTTATGCTCAAGATTGTGTATTTTCCAGACTTTTGTAAATGGGCCCTTACTACTCTTGTAAACTTGCAAGGATTCTTCAGTTGAATTATGTGAGTAAATATGGAGTCTACTAACCCTGTGACTAATGTTTAGTAAGTAAAATGTATATACGATTTGTAATGCAAAAAAAAGAAAAGAAAAGAAAATTTAGTTCAGCTGTTCAGATTGCTACATTTTAATAGTATCACCTGCATTTTGAATAATAAAATGAAGCTTAAGAATGACTATTCCCGTGAAACTGTTGCTCAAACTACAGTTCATTGCCTCAAGATACAGGAAACTAGTGACTTGGACTGGAAAAATCTTTGTTTAGGCCTACAAAAGAACACTAAAACCAAGATGAAGTTCCCTGAATGGTTTCCAAGACAAATGTTTGAATATTTTGTAGAATTACAAACACAGGAAAATCTAATCTCTTGTGAAAAGGAGTCAGTCGATGAAACAGAAGTATAATGAAATATATTATAATTAGTATATTGCAAGGAACCTGAGCCTCTTAACTATGCATCTGTACCCAATTAGTATTCTGGCAATGACTATTGAACCTCTAGTAACATTTAAAAGATTATTTCTCCAGCACATTGGTTTCATACAGATTGAAATGGAAATACAGAAAGTGGTATTTAACTTAGCTGTTCATGGATACTCTGACTTTTATGAAAAATTGTTTTAGTTAGTACTATGTATGTCTCTGTGTGTATATGTGTATATAGTATGTCATATTCCATACAAATGAAATTATGAGTTTATTTTCTCTTTCAAATTTTAGTAAAATGTAGACAAATTGTGCAAATACTTGCACTATCAAGAATAATAACATTTCTTAGTTTCATTAACATTTATTCTGTATCAGAATAATTACTGTAATAAAATGTGGGGAAAAAATTAGCAAGGTCCAGAAAAGGTTCAAGTGGATGTATCAGCCCACAATAATTCATTAGAAAGGTATTCACCTTGGGCATGGTCATCATTTTTTCAAAGTAATTCAAGTATGTACTAACATATTTGTTGATACTGTCAATTAAATATATAAAGACATGTAGCCATTTTACAAAGAAAATTTTCCAGCCACAGTATAGGTGGAGTCATGCAAATAACCACAGTGACCACAAGGTGGCAAAGCACACAAATCTACATCATTTGGATGGATGCTTCCTGAAGAAAATGTCTTTCAGTGTGGGGGAGGGGAGAGGGGAGGGTGTCTTTTATGATTGCCTACTAAAGAATAGCAAAATTATACCAATTTCTTAAAATTTCATAATTACTTCAAATTCCTGGTTCTTGAGATGAGTGTATGTACATATTATTCTAATTTATTATAAAATTTTCCTTTTTAGTGCAGAATTGAATTTCTTAAATCCTAAATATATATTTTACAGGCAAAATTATTGGGTCCTTCTCTTACAACATTATAAATCCATTTGATATGTATACATGAGTCAGTCAGGAGGTGGGCGTTATTGCTACACAAATTCAGAACCATGATGTGATTATATGATTAGTGCTAGTTATCTCAAAATTACAGTTATTTATATTTCAAAATTTTTTTGGCTCAGACAAGTCAGATTATAAAACTTCCTCTTAATATTGTTGTTCCAAGTCGCTCTGCTCTGGCTTCTCTTCACCTTGGAATGTAGTTTGAAGGGATCAACCAGTTTTTAGTGACCTACTATATAATAATAACTGTCAAATCTACATCACAAGTCCTGACTTCTAAGTCCTAGATAAAAAAAAAAAATAAAAAAATAGTCATTTGGATATGCCATATACAAAATATATTTGAGCTATTTACAACTGATGTGATTATCTTGTTCCCAGTGCCTCATCCTTCCATAGGATTTCTTTTCCGATAAGAAAGTGGACTGTGACATATAAGTCTGGAACCTAGAGCTGCTCAATAGCTGCTTATTTGCTTCCCTGTACCCTTTAAGGTCTGAATGCTGCCCACTTCTTTGGGCTCAGCTTCTGCCACTCTTCCTTGGTCTCCCCCAAAACAACCCATGTCCTCTCCTTCTGTGCCTTCGCTCAGGCCTTTTACTGTTGTTGTTATTGCACTAGTACACCAGGGGTTGTAAACTGATAAAAGCTTCTAGAAGTTTCTGACATTGTGTATCAAGTACCTTAGAAAATTCATATTCTTGTATTTTGTCAATTCTACTTTTAAAAAAGAAAGTCATCAAAGAGTCTGACACCTATATAAATATAATTAATAATAGCAAAAAAATCCAGAAAAAATAGTGAAATAAATTACAGTAAAACTGTAAGAATGTGCAGCTATGTAAATAATATTTTCAAATACTGTTATGGTTTGGAAAGTGTTTACTGTCTATCAAGTCAAAGGTAATTTTGAAGGGGTTGAGAAGACTCTAGAGCTAGACCACCTGGTTCATAATCTTGCTTTTTGACTTTCTCATTGTTAAGTTGTCACTGGTCCGCAGGTTTCTCATGTCTAACACTAGAATGCTAATGATAGAGCTACTATGAGGGTTACATGAGTTAATGCATATAAAGTGTTGACAGTAGCTGACACATAGTAGTGCTGAATAAAAGTATGCTAATGTTACTGTTCAGGACTAGGGTTCTGGTGATTTTTACCAGTGACTTTTAAGCCACTGGCATTCACTGTTGATGGCTGTTTTGATCCATATCCCTTCATTAATTCCCCATTGTGATGTGGTCTTAGGAAAACGATGGGGCAAATTGCTAAATCAAGTTAAAAATCATTCACCTTTGGTCTAAATAATATACTCCCTAGAGAATTTGTTTATTATACAATAGGGCAAAAGTGTTACATTTCAACAACTGAACTGTTAGAGCACAATAATCTCCTCAGAAAAAAGGTCTTGAAAAGATTAGCCTCAAGCCAAGTGTTCTAGCAAAAAACAAGGTTTAATATTTCAGCTTTTGTTCTTGAAATAGAAACTATGATACACTTTTCCTAAATGAATATTAATGAACATAATTAAGGGCAAGTTATGATAGTTTTCTGATTTATTCTGAGGGTGGCTGAGAATTTTCCAGATCAAAATCTAACTTAGACAAGTAAGTATGAAAGGCCTCAGGTTCCTTGTATTAATTATCTTCTGAAAAATAGGTAATTAATTTTAGTTTGCTTAGCCAATTGGTTTCAAATTACTGATATTCTAAAATACCTGTGATATTGCAGGCCAAGATTTGAGACTTTAATATCTTCTTATCCCTTTTAAGCTCATTAAAGTGGGACTTCTTCCAAAATATGGAATCATATTAACCTATGGGAATATACACTGAAATAAATAAGTCCCTAAGTGATTCTGGTAACTTTTAATTCTTCAACCATGGAAGTATTCATTTAACTGTTAATATTTTTGAGTTATATTTTATAATTTTTTATACATTTATAAAAATTCACACTACCAATTCTTAATGATTCAAAAGTGTTCAACTCAAATTGATTTTATCAGTGATGAAACTATCTGCTAAACATAATGGAAATTATACACAGTAACATAAAGAATCTTCTAAGAGATAGACATTTAGGCCCTCCCTGGTGGCACAGCGGGTTAAAGCATAGCACTGAGAATCTAACGCCGCTTCCTCATGAGTTGGATTCCCGCCTGCCCCGGAGGTGACCACATGGCGTGGCAGACCTCTCCTGACCCGCCCGCTGCTCCCCTCAGCAGTGTACTTCGTCGATCTGCCTGTTCTGTTCCCCACTCTGTCTCTGGTGAAGCCTCTCACCGCCCCTGAGCCTCTGGCCTGTACCCCAGTTCTGTATGCACAAATAAATAAATCTTAAAAAAAAAAAAAAAGAGATAGACATTTAAAGTTTACAGAGTACCATTCTCATTTCACTGATATCATAATTCTTTAGTAGACTGCTTTGCTAAAATTACTGGACTTACTGAAGTATAATCAGATACTAATTTCATTACCCTAATCTACACTTTAGTAATGCTTAACTAAATTTTTTCTTACTGTCCCTCAGTTTATTATCCATTTTCTAAACTTTAATAGTTTGACTGACTCAAAAATATGTTTTTATATACTAGTTTCTCATATTTGTGAATATGACCTTACTTGGAAAAATGATTTTCACAAGTTAATTATACTAAGGGTCACAAAATGAAACCATCTTGAATGCTATATATTCTTATACACAAAGAAGAAACACAAATAAGACCATGTAAAAACTGATGCAGTAATTAGAATATCTCTATCAAGTGAGGAACCAGAAGCAGGAAGAAGAAAGAAATCAGTCTTTACTAGTCTTTAGAGGGAGCATGCCCTGACCACATCTTGATTTTGATCTTTGACATCTGGAATGATGAGAAAATTTATTTCTGTTATTTTAACCCAACAACTTTGTGATACTTATTAAAGCAACCCCAAGAAGCCATTACATATATGATCACTGACAATTCATTAATTAGAATAATTTGTTGGTTTAAATATTTGAAATTTTGTTTTCCTTAGGTTTCTTTTAATATTGGATTTATTTCTTTGGGGAAAATGTTTTCAATATAATGTTAATGGAATTGTTTACAATAAGCAAGTTCAACACCTTTTTTTTTTCTTGTTTACATTTGACTTACAGTTTATCAGAAACCGTTTTTGGTAAAATAAAATTATAATTTGGGGACTGCTGTATTCTTTAACTGCAACTTACCAGCTTTGCTGATTCTAGTTGTTAATTTGGTGAAACAAATTTCTCATTTATATGATACTTGGTTTAGAAGATAAGGGTTTGTCAAACGGTTTCCAGTCCCATATCCAATCCTAATCTTCTCTCTTCTACTGCATGCCATAGGACATAGGTATCAAAAGATAAAAGAGATTGAGAATGTGAACACTGAGGTCCTTTACCTAAGACAAGTAGTAAGAATTGAGATATAGACAGCAAGATTAAAAGGTCAATAAGCCATTTATAGAAGTAAGTTTGACTAATGTTATGTACCCATGGTTGAACAAGCTAAAGAGTTTCAAAGAGAACAAGGACATATAAAGTTTCATTCTGTTATGTCACCCCACAGCATGACCCCTGAACAAATAATAACAGCTAACATTTATCACATGCTTACTGTACAACATTTTACTTTCACAACTTTATACTGTTAATTGTTCTATGAAGTAGGAACTTTAGTCCACAAGAAAGGGTTACAAAATTCAGGTACTCATGGATGTGATAACTTGGGGGAAATTAAGAATATATTACACAGCTTGGTAAATACAGACTAGAAAAACTAGGAATTTTTTTTAAGTTTTTTTTTTTCTTTTTTTAAGCAGGAAGTGATCTCACACTTAGAGAAATGTCAGACTAGCCCAAGAATGCCCAGTAAATCCAAGATGAAATACTGTGTTTCCTACCTTACAAAGAACATTCACTTAACTTTTACTGAATTGTGTAGCTCAAATAGACTAAAAGACTTTGAATATATTCATATAAAATACTGAGAAGTAGATCAATAAGAGTTAAAAAGTGTTGAGCAAATTTAGGTTTTTCTGGATTAAATGCTATAAGACTTTATCACAAGGCATACACATCTCCAGTACTGGAGATAGTTCTTTAGAACCCATTTTGTTTTTGTGTTAACACAACTTATATTAACACCTAATCCAAAACACTTAAGGGAACTTTCTGAAAATTAGTTGATGGTTTTATTGAACTAGACATTAATACTTATATAGCAAGCAGACAACAATATTGTCAGGTATTAGTTGACTTGACAAAAGTACAATAGTAAGAGCTTTTTGTCACTGACTGAGTTGAGCAATAAGGAAAACGGTGGACATGTGTTGGCCTGCATTTGCATCACATCCCTCTCTTTGTATTCATTTCCTTTCAACTTGTAAGGGTTAAAATTAAATGCCATATTCTCCAAAAGATCTTCCAACTCCCTGAGAAACCCTAGACCAGGAGCTTTCCCTGCTTTACAGCTATAGCCTTACAGCAATTTTGGACGCTCCAAGCCTAAATAAAGTCCTAAAGAAATGAAACAATCTCTATAAATAACACCTTTTAGGCAGCTTCAGAACCAGCTTTGGGAATATTTTTCTGGATCTGTCTTTCAAGAAAAAATACAAACTTCCTTAAAATTCTAGGCATATTTTTTCAAACCTTAAAAAAATCACTGAATAAAGTAAACCGTATAGGGAATTTGTGTTCTAATTATTTTTCATTGTTTCTATAAAATTAGAAAGCAGTTGCTATGCTCTAGGGCAGCACTTCTCAAACTGTGGTAAAGAACTGTTGGGTTTTTTTTTTTGTTGTTGTTGTTGTTTGTTTTAATTTTTAATCTACTGCTTAATTGTACTTTTGAAAATAGACTAAAATTAATTGCTCTAGGAGTAAAATAACAATAACAATAAAAAACAAGTCCACATTCTAATTATTATATTAAACAACATAAAATTACTCTAATTGCCTTAAAAATCCTTAAACACTTACTTCCAATTTCCATACTCACAGTAGCACAAGACCAGCTCCACCACACAAATTTTACATTTTTTATTAAAGTTTGATTTATTAATGCATATAAAAACTAGAGTAAAGGCCAGCGATGTGGGGGTGAGAGGATTCACCAGAAACAGAGTAGGGAGCAGAACAAGCAGATGACTGAAATTTGTTGCTGAGGGTAGCAGTAGGTGGGTCAGGAGAGGTCTGACGCCACATGGTTCACTTCCAGGGCTGGGGACTGAACCCGACCTGCAAGTAGCTATAGATGCCTTTACAGCACTGTGCCTCAACCCACTGCCTCATCATGGAGGGCCCACATTTTACTTTTTATGGGACTAAACTAGTGCCTTTGAGTACTACTGTTATGGATAACTGAAAGCTATTAATTGTGTTAGTTAAAAGATTTTTTTTTTTTTAAGATTTATTTATTTATACATACAGAACTGGGACACAGGCCAGAGGTGCAGGGATGGTGAGAGGATTCACCAGAGACAGAGTGGGGAGCAGAACAGGTAGATCAACAAAGTACACTGCTGAGGGGGAGCAGCAGGCAAGACAGGAGAGGTCTGCTGCACTATGTGGGTGGAGCTGGGATCAAACTCTCACTGAAGCAGCTGCAGCTAGCTTGCAGTGCTGCAACCTAATCCACTGCGCCACCAGGGAGGGCCTGCAGAGCCTAATTCTTAACAAAACTGTTACTTTCTATATGCCATTCCACTTAACATCAATTATTTTTAAATCTAAGGAATAAGGATGAGAGAGGTCAGCAAGGGACACCAAAACTGTCTAAGGACACTGTCCAAATAATTTACTAGTCACTGTCTGGGTTCTTCACCCCCCACACACAATTGCAAGATCACTCAGGCTCAGGGAACAACAATGGGATTTGTTTAACAAACCAGAGAAAAGAAAGAGTTGTGAGACCTAAATGGCCTTTTCCTTACCTGAAGTATTATCCAGTGTTTTCCAGTCCTAACCAAAGCAGCTAAAATCTCTCCCCTTCTGAGAATGTGGAGCAACTTCCCAAACAACAGGTCACGTGTCCAAGATGGTGTCTTCGGTCTCTGGAGCACACCACAGCCAGACCCTAGGCCAGGTTCCAACTCACAAGGACAGCAGGAGATGCTCCCAGAGCTGCTGGGACGCCACAGAGTAATACCAGGCAAGCGACACTAGGACAGCAGCTGTAGTGGCCAAACAACCCAAGTAGGAGCCACCCTCACGCAGCCCAGTGCAAGGCACGCAGCCCTGGGTCTTCACCTTCTCTGCCAGGCGGTAACAGCAACAAAAAGGGAACAGTTTCAGTCACTTAGTTAAATGCATGACCTCTGAACTTTTCCTTCCCAAGTTGGTTGCTGGAGACCTCCACCTCCAGAGGCCCACAACAGCAAGATTGGTGCCCTCGGGTAAAGGATCTGCTGACCCTAAATGTTGAAGGTGGGGAAAATGCTAAATCCCAAGAGAAGAAACTAAATCACTTATATTTCTTACTGTTGGTCCCACCCCAAAATGCGGTATATTTTAGCATTTTCTCCCGGGGTCATCTATCCTTAACAGCAACCCCCTGAGGGCAGGCACCAGCTGTAACAGTCTGCAAGGAGACATGTTTAAATTAATTCTAATGATACAAATATAATATTAAAGTAACAGTGACATTTTAAAATTGTCTTGATTGCCCAAATGCTTAATGTTAATATGCCTTCTTCTCCCACTGATCTTTGCTCTGTCTTTAACTTAGAATAAGATGCTTTTAGTGGGCCCTCCCTGGTGGCGCAGTGGGTTAAAGCACAGCACAAAGAAGCTTAAACCACTTCCGCATGAGTCCGATTCCCACCTGCCCGGGAGGTGATCCACATGGCACGGCAGACCTCTCCTGGCCCGCCCGCTGCTCCCCTCAGCAGTATACTTCATAGATCTGCCTGTTCTGCTCCCCACTCTGTCTCTGGTGAATCCTCTCACCCTCCGCATCTCTGGCCTGTACCCCAGTTCTGTATGAATAAATAAATATTTTTTTTAAAAAGATGCTTTTAGTTATAGCTATTATGCTCAGTGTTTTTCCCATAAAAGTGCAATATCGTGTGCACTGAAACAAAAGAAAAAGAGAAAATAAAGAACTAAGAACAAGCATATGATTTGTCTGTAGAACCAGACACCTGGATTCAAATCTGACCACATCAATTATTACCTGTGACCTGAGTAAGTTGCTTATTATCTCTGTATCTTTGTCTCTTATCTGTAAATCAAAATCACTTAAAACACCTACCATAGAAACTCATAAAGTCATGGGTAGGTTATTTGAAATCTTGGTTTGGAGCACCTTTGTTACTTTAATCTTACATGCCTATTATTGTTTGGACATTTGTGTTAGACTCTAAACTAAAGCAAACTTTCAGGATTTGATAAATGCAACTCAAGAAATCTAAACCTTGGTTTCTGGTTCCAATCAAGCTAGAATAAACACATTCTGCCTTATTTCTTCTCCAGAGCAACTAAAAATGCTGGATACAACGCATAGAGCTGTCAAAGTCCTGATAGCTCTTTTCAGCGGACTGTGAAAAGAAAATGGTAGCAGGCACATTTAACTTTAAGTACCACCAAATCAGAGATGTGTTTCTTCTCTGGTATGTCTTGGCAATAAGCTCAAAGGAATACCAAAGCTTGGACTGTGAATCAAATATAAAAGGAAAAAGCTCCAAGAGAAGTTCTCTACTTCTTGAGTAAGGAAAAGTAAAGGGGCTCCTGACGGTCATAGAGAGTAGAGAAATTTCTCTGTGTTCGAGAAAGTAGAGAAAATTCTCTATTTGTGTGTGTGTATATATATATATATGTCTTCCATTTGTCTTTTACCCCACCCTCAATCAACCCCAAAGCAGTAACAATAGCAGTGGCTATTCCTAAAAAACTCAAGTAAGGAACACATTCTTCTTTGTTCAGAGAATTCCAAGAGTATATGTAAATGCCTAATTGTTTCTTTTTATCCTACATATCCTCTTGCAGATTGGTCCTGGAAACAGGCACAGCAGTAATGAATATGCACCAGAGCACGGGATCTAAAATCTTGGCTCACTAGCCAGAAGACCATGAAGGGGTTCCTGTACCACAGAAGGTATCAGGGAGATCATAAAGAAGAAGGAACTAAAAAAGTAAATTACTAAAATATGTATATAAATTCTTGGTTTTGACACAAAGTAGCAAGGGGCACTAAAACTGCCCAAATAGTTTGGATACTGACAGTATCCAAATAATTTACAGTCACTGTCAGAGTTCTTTCCCTGGGCGTACAGTCGCAAGACTACACAGGTTCAGAGAACAACAATAATGAGATTTATTTAACAAACTAGGGAAAAACAAAGAGTTACTGATGCCAAAAATGGCCAGTTACCTCACACAAAGCAGTGACCAGTGATTTAAAGTCCTAAACACAAATGCTTCCAAGATGGTGTCTTCCCAACACTGAGGACCTGGAGCATGTGACGGCCAGACAGCCAGACTAGTCTATGGGGTTCCAACTCACACAGACAGCAGACAGCCTGACAGGAGATGCTCTCAGAACTGCCGAGATGCCCCAGCACAGTACAAGATAGGTAGCACTCAGAACAGCTGCTGCAACAACAGCATGACTCAACAACCAGCCACATGCACAGCTCAGCAAGGTTCCTGACTCCAGGCCTTCACCATCCCTGCCAGGCTGTAACAGCAGCAAAAATGGGAACAGTTTCAGTGGTGTGGTTACCTGCAAACCTCTGAATGTTTTCTCTCTGAGGCTGGCTGCTGGAAGCCTCTCCAAATTCTTCAGAGGCCCTCAACAGCCTTCTAGAAGATCAGCATAGTGGGGGCAGAAATCGCTGGCCCTGGAATAGCTGGAGATCTGAAAACACTGAAATCCAGGACACTGAATGCTGGGAACTGCTCCTGCAGTCCCTTATATTTCTTATCAGAGTTTCCACCCAACTGATAATTCATTCCCATTTTCTCTGGGGCTATCCATCCTCACCAGCATCCTCTCCAGGAGACCCCTGTTTAACGGTCTGGCGTCAACCTCTGGTGACAGTTTCAGACACAAGTTCTGTGTGCTTAAAATGGACTTTAATCAATATTTCAAAGACTTTTGGAATTAAATTATGAGATAGGCCATTGCATAAATTCTAGACTGCCTCTGGGTGGCATAGACAAAAAGCAGGTACAAACAGCACAGCAAATCTTTGAAAAGTTGGGCTGATTTTAAAACTGCAGCATTAGGCTGAGAGAAGGAAACCAATCTCAAAAGTTTATATATTTGGTTCCTCCTTGGTGGTGTCATGGGTTAAAGCACAGCACAATGAAACTATCCACAGCCACTGCAGCACAATTGGATCCCTGGCCAGGGAGGAGACCCACATGGCACAGCAGACCCCTCCTGTCTTGTCTGCTGCTCCCCTCAGCAGTGTACTTCATCAGTCAGCCTGGCCTGTTCTGTTCCCCACTGTCTCTAGTGACTCCTCTCACCATCACCTCCCAACCCCTCTGACCTGTACCCTAGTTCTTGTATGCAGAAATAAATAAATCTAAAAAATGTACATACCTGTGAGTTCATTTATATGAAATTATGAAAAAGGTAAATCAGTACATATGGAGAGCCAGGCTAGTGTTTGCAGGGGTTGAGAGAGTATCACTAAAACAAAGTATACTCGGCCCTCCCTGGTGGCGCAGCGGGTTAAAGCACAGCACTAAGAATCTGAAACCACTTCCGCATGAGTTCGATCCCCGCCTGCCCCGGAGGTGACCACATGGCGAGGCAGACCTCTCCTGACCCGCCCGCTGCTCCCCTCAGCAGTGTACTTTGTCGATCTGCCTGTTCTGCTCCCCACTCTGTCTCTGATGAAGTGTTTCATCACCCCTGAGTCTCTGGCCTGTACCCCAGTTCTGTATGCACAAATAAATAAATCTTTAAAAAAAAACAAAAAACAAAGTATACTGAAAAATTTTGGACTGATAGAACTGTTCTATAACCAGACTGTGATGACAGATACATTAATCTATATATAAAAATTCATAAATTCAGACCCCCACACAAAGTTCAATTTTACTCTGTATTAATAAACATTTATTTTATTTGTTCATGACTCAATGTGCCACACTGGATACAAACTAGAGCCATTTATGGCATCAATTTTCCTAGCTCAGAGATCTAAGAAATTATTTTTATTGCCATGCTCATAGGATTAATGAGATAGTGTTTGTGAAATGTTTTGAGCTCCTTAAAAGGAAGTTGCTATGCAAATATAACGTGTTGTTATCATTACCCAGGCACTACTTTTTTCTTTTGCTTATATGATGAAGTTTATGATCATCTTCATTTTTCACATTATTTTTAATGAATTGTAACAATAAAATGTGGTAGCCAAGATATAAAATGAAACACATGTGTTAATGAGGCTAAAACTTTGTAATTAGAATTTGAAACATCAGTCTGTCTAAAGATAATTGGCTCTAATGATTATTTCTCTATGTACACAAGATACAATTTTATCAAGTCCAAGTATGGCTTATTCTACAGTTTTGTCTACAGAGTATACTTAAGTCACTATCTTCTCTGAGATAATGGTTCTTAGCTCATCTGGTGTCTGAACACAAAAAAATAAATTATGAAGAAGAAACTCACATCTGATAGCAAAAATGTACTCAGTTTTCAAGTGGAAATAATGAAAGTGTATTTGGTTTAAATTAGATTCTGTATATAGGACTTTTAAAAAAGCCATCTAATGTCTTTATGAACAAAAACATTAATTAAAGATAACATTTAAATTAAATACCAAACAAAAATCATATATCTTTGTTAAGATCTCAACAAAGAATTCCACAATTCCCCTTATAAAAAAATTGCTAATAATTTTTTGTTTTGAGAAAAGGTGTGAATTCTTCTTCCTGAATTTTGTGGTCTTCAATAATATTGCTTTTCTAACTTTGACAACATTCTTTCCCAGTTCTATCTCTATATTAAATCCCTACTTTATCAGACTCTTACTATCTATCCACATCAGTTTTAGTCTTTACATTTTTACTCAAGTGATAATTCCTGCCCTTTGCCTCAATAGAGAGGAGTGTAAACCCTACCAAGAATCTAGTTTGCTGGAGATTTTACATAAGGCTATATGTAGATCATATTCAGGTATTTGTTTCTAATAATCTTTTCTCTGTGGAAATGAGTCTGGTTGTCAACCAATACGAGGCAAAAGCCTACTTTCAAATGTGGAGGCAAAACAATGAAAAAGAATTAAATTAACCTACTTGAATTTCCTTGAAAATTGAAGTTACTAAATGTCCAAAGATCAAAAAAAGCCTAACCTCATTTCTCACACCAAGTCAGGCTAAATACACAAATATATATGCAAATATAATACTTACAAACATAAGCATTAATTACAGATAAAACTTAAATTATTGAATTCTACCTATCTAAAGAGAAGATCTAAAATTTTTAGGTATATTAAAAATTGTACCATTTCACTGGAGATACAAAAAGAAATTTTGCAGCAAATGTTGATACTTTTCAATAGAGTAAAACTGATAGTCTTTACTTAAAAAAAAAATCTATTGTCAGAAATTCCTGCACATAACCTATGACACAAAGGAAGTCCAGAGAAAGATGTGACTTCTCCTTTTTCAAAATAATATTTGCCAGGGAATTAGAAAATGTCAAGAAAATGAACCAAAAAATGCACCATTGTCATCTTGTTGATATTAAAATTAAATCATTCTTTTATAAAATCAATGAATTAGTTAGAAGTCACTTTGTCCAGCTTCTTGTCTAGCTACAGAAGTAAAAACTGAACTTCAATGAAGTGAAAATTATTTCTAAGCCCTTCACATCTGTGGTCCAGAAATCTTGGGAATACATGGAACTTACTGGAATAATCCTTTGCTAATTTTTTGACTCAAAGTTTTTGTAACATAAAGGTATGTGAACTTATATAAAATATAACTGAGGTTTTTTTTTTCCCTATTTTAGAACATGTGAGTACAATGATGAAAGCAATTGTTAGAGAAGATGCATGTGACAGTGGTGTGTAGTGTAGATGGGAAGGACAAAAGCCTGAAGGAAATGGTCCATGTAAACATAAGTGCAGATGACTTGAGGGTTAAAGCAATAATGATTTTAGACATGTTGAATTCAGGTAAGATATCTCAATAAAGATATTCTATTATCAAAATGGAGAGATGGGACAGGCTTGTTAAGTTTGGGGTGGTCAATATGAAGTTGGATATGTTGTTAAACTAGTTGAAATCATGGAAATATATCAGGAGAAACTTTCAAAGAAAACCTTGGTAAATTAATATGATGGTAAGAGGAGGAGCAAGTTAGCATCTATTCAACTGCAACACATACCAGCAATTTGATTAAGTAACTTCATACTTATCCTGACTGAACTCTATGTATCATTGTCATTCTAATCCTGAGAAGACCAAAAACTCAGAGACTTTATAGTGGTTTGTCTAAATTCACTCAACAAGGCTTTGAGTGGATTTGGAGCCATGCCAATCAAGCTTCAAAATTCATGCTTTTCAGTAGCCCACTAAAACAGATGAAAGCAGGATATCAGAGAAGGAAAGCATAGGGAAAATGGGCAATAACCACATCTGTCTTTTCATCTGTTTTTCCAGCACATAGAAAGTGGTTAAAATTGTTACTGAATGACTACATAAGTATCACCTAATGGTGGCTTTATTGATGAGTAAACCCAACTATGCATCAAGGGTTTGGTATGTACGAGTCTACTTAATTTTATGACACCCCAATGAGACATGAGCAATTGGAATAATTTTATAACTACCCAGAGTTCAAGTCAAGTTAAAATGTGAGAAAACTGCCAAAGAAATAAAAAATAAATATTTACTAAAAGAAGCAAAGTCCAAATTGATTTGTTTATATATTTTTGTTGTGTTTTGTTGAAGATGGTGAACAATTACAGAAGGCAAATACTACAACCACTCTGGAGTTGTAATACTGATCGGGACAATGAAAACACTGGTAAAACAGTCAGAATGTAATAGGGACATAGGGAAGTAAGCAGTGGTATGGCACATTCAAAGTGATGGGAGAAAAATACCTGGCAAGGAAGAATTTAATGTTCTTCAAAAACGAATGTGATATAAAGACATTCCAATATCAGCAAAGACCTACAAATTTGTTGCTTGAAGACACACAAGAGGAAGTTTTTCAGGCAGAAAGGTAATAACTTCAGACTATAACTTTAGTTAATATGAAGAAATAAATTGTAATGAATAAGATAAATATAAAAAACAATACTTTTTTCCTCCTTTCTCAACTTATTTAAAAGGATGACAATTACTGAATAATGTTATTTCACTTATAACTTCTGAATGTAAAACATATGACAATAATATCACAAATAAGTATGGACAAAATACAGCTATGTTATAGCAAAGCTTTTATATTTCACTGGAATTAATTTATCATTAATCTTAAATGTTGTGCTCTGAAGTCTATTATGATCTTTAGGGCAATCATCAAGAAACTAACTTAATGGTAAAAATAAATTAAACTAGTATACTACAAAAATTCTATCTACCAAAATACAAGGTAATGAGGAGCCGAGAAATAAAAATACATGATACACAGGTCAACTGCATAGTACAAGTATGAAAAAGTGCAAGCAAAGGATGAGGTGGAGAGAACAGTAGTTTAGATAACAAGATAACCCTGGAATATAAGTGCTCGATAAAAACTGAGAACTGAAAGCAGTTGGCGCCTTTTCTCTGGTTCTCTTACGAACCATTACTTGGTTGCTTAAAACAGTGTCTAAAAAAAGAGTATGCAAACCATAAACATTTTTAGAATTAAAGGTATTAACAAACTGGATAGCAGGTGCAGAGACAGACACCTCTCTTATTCTCGTTGCTGTACTTATTTTATAAATTCAATCTAATGACTGACCATGTTTCTCAGAATAGTTTCTATCAAACATCCCAGTGAAAATGGAGCTAGTCAAAACATCATTGTTTAAAGTATTTTTCCTCAGATTGTCCATATACAGTTGCAGTTTGCTCTGATGACTGAGGATAAATAGACCAGCCATTCTTCTGGCTTCTTGGGTGGGTTATCATTGTCAAGGAATACTGCCTCTGTGGCAATGACAGAGAACACATCATCCCTAAAATATTTATCTGTCATTTGTCAGATTAGAAGATGCTTCTGAATCAAAAAATGTTGGTCGGCTTCTTCAGTTAAGTAGACCTACCCATATCATTTAATTCTATACAGGTGATGTGAACTTTGGACAACTGCATAGATGATGCTTAGCATAAAAAGTGGGTGCTGGGCCCTCCCTGGTGGTGCAGCGGGTTAAAGCACTGCACTAGAAACTTAAGCCACTTCCGCATGAGTTCGATCCCCGCCTACCCCGGAGGAGATCCACATGGCGCAGCAGACTTCTCCTGCCCCGCCCGCTACTCCCCTCAGCAGTGTACTTCGGCGATCTGCTTGTTCTGCTCCCCACTCTGTCTCTGGTGAATCCTCTCACCTTCCGCATCTCTGCCCTGTTCCCCAGTTCTGTATAAATAAATAAATCGTTGGAAAAAAAAAGTGGGTGCTGATTCAGTGAAATAAGATTATTTGCAACATCTCTGATATTCTGAATGGAAATGAAATACTTTCAGAGCTCCATTTCCCTCCTCCTCCCTTAGTACTGGCAATTATTTTCTTTCCTTGCTTGAGGAGCTGCAGAATAGTTATCAAATCCACTGTCACAGAGATCATTTTGACACAGCTACTCTGCATGCAGGAGTTATGTTTGTTACAAATTGCTAGTAGTTAGTAAAAGTTTCCTACAAAAGGCTGAAACCATTCTCTCTCCTAATGGTTTTATACTGCTTTTTACTTTATTTTTGAGCTCAACATCTTCCTTTAACTTGCATAGTACTCAATTCTGTCTTTGACTATTCCATATCAATTTTCTTCTTGTTCAGATGGAAACTTCCAAAGTAGTTATTTCTCAGGTTTGTGTCTTATGATTATTTTCTTTTCCATTCTATCCTCCAAGGATCTGAGTTATTCTAAACAACTTATTGTGGACTTCTGGCTTCCAACTCAACTCCAGAATTATTCTCTGAACTTTCAGCACATATCTAAATAACTTCAGGATATCTCAAAATAGGTTTCCTATACAAATTTTACATTCAACATGTGCAAATGTGAATTCACCTTTTCTAAAACTATAAATGTTTTGATTAATAATTCCATCAATCCAAGCTGATCACTGGAATTAATTCTCAATTTCTTCATACTCCATAATCGGTAACCATATCCCAATGATTCCACCTATTAGTATCATATATAAATGATGGGTTTCTCTTTTCTATTATAGTTCAGATCTTATTATACCAGATGTGTTTTCCTAATTATTTTAGCTGATCTTTTGGCTTTGCCCTGCCCTATCTTTAATTCATACTCTGTCTTACTAGTTGCTTGGAGTTACTGATGTTGCTTGCTCTTCTCAAGAAGCTCGGTGTCCAAAATAAATTCCAAATCCCCTAAAATAGAAACAGTAATAAAAGCTAATGATTACTTATCTGAAAAATCAACCACTACCCCCCTTCAAGTGTAATTATCACTTATACTCTTAACATACTTACCTAATATATTCAAGTATCTCCCAACATTTATAAAATTCTTCCAAATATATATTATACAATTCCTGTCACATAATAATAGTAGTAGAAGGCTATTCACTGTTGCGCTGCTGCAAGGAATACGAGCTCATGTTACCTATTTCACACACATGAAGTCTGTTAAATTCATTATTATGTTTTTCTTCCCTGGATGAAGAGAACTTCACTTTGGTTTGGTTTCTCTTTAAGAACAAAAAGTCTTTATCTGTTTTTGTAGCCCACCTTAAAAGCATCTTGTTTGGATAACCTAGAAACCAGAGCCATTATTCCAATAAATCCCAGACTTATCCTGACTAAACCAAGAGACTACAGCGAGACTGTTATTTGCAATATTCTTACCTTTGCCTTCAAGTATCCTGTTTGAGTTGGTCACTTTTCTTTTCAAAAGCTCCCTTTTCTAATAAGGTGATATGCAAGACAGAAAGGCTTCACTGCCCTATGAGACACTTTAGGGGCTTTAGAGTAAATAAAGCTAAATTCTAAACCATGACCTTTTCTGCTTTTTGTACAGATGCTTCTGCTCCCGACTAACCAGGGAACATAATGAAAGTAACTCAGTCAGATGGACACACATTTTGACAAGAATATTTATTTGTTATTATTGAAAAATACACAAAGGCAAAAGATTGCTTAGCTGCTGATTCCCCATAGTACAGCAGAGTATAGTAAAAAGGAGGCAATGTATGTTATATACGGCAGTTTACATTTGCTAAGGCATTTAGGCTTAAGAGAATTAAGTGTGCCTAAGTGCATTTATTTGAGTTTAAATATACCGAGGCACATCAGGCAGGCAAAGATTTGAAACTATACAGTAAAACTCGTTCATGCATTTGTGTTCTAGGACTGTATATCCTCCTCACTTTCCATCATTTCTTTTTTCCATGTGAATTTGGAGCTGTTCACAGAACACTGGTAGTAATGTACTCTTCAAGAGTTTGTTTATAATAACAACACCAATGGGACACACAGCTTAGAAGTATTTCATGTACAGGTTCTATAGACACTTACAATCTGAGGCTTCAGTAAGAAAAACACCAATTTGCAAAGGCACAGTGGAGACAGGTTTAATGCATTAAATATAACATGAATCATTCACAATAACAAGTTTAGTGTTTCAGGGAACTTTTGTTAATACAACACAGTTGGTCACACAAAATACAAATGCTTCTGTTGATTTGTCTTGGCAACTAAGATACATCAACAGTGCTAACAGTTTAACAGCTTTGTTCTCATCTGACAGAAAATAATGGCAGTTCTGCAAGGCAAATGTTAAACCTGACCGTATGTATTTATTAATTCCACAGTGTTTTGACAGATTATAGGGGATGGAACTCAGAGGATGCTGACACGCTCACTGAGGGCTTTCATCTCTGTTTCTTCAGCCTCAGGACTGTCACTGTGGCTAGCACTCGGGTTGATCAGGTGTGCAGGGTACTGCATCCCCTTCTCGCCTGCGTACTGCTCCCACCTCAGGTCATCACTTTCATGGGTGATATAGCGCTCCCCGATTTTGCATTCCAGCTCTCGTAAATCTAACCAGGTCTGGTAATCCTGAGGGAAGAATTCCAAAATATCACCATAGAGACCATTCAAACTCATTAAAACATTGTTTCATATGTTGTCAGTTCCCACAACCAATGAGTTACCCTTTCTCTTCCACATTAACAGTGCTGCATCTTTCACTAGGCACCCTGAAGTGACAGCATCAGCACCAAAGTCCTCCTATTTGCCTAAACTTTGCAAATACACACACTGTTTATATATTATCATGATCAAAGGGTGGGCAATTCATACTTGCAGTCAAGCAATTAGGAATGTTGGTGTTCCTTGGGAATTTAATGCCCACAAATAATCCTTCTGAATTAGAGTTGCCATTTTTCAAAACTTTCGGTTCAGTGTATAAGTAGCAAATATTTAAGAGAAAACAAGCATATGCATAACTTTGTATTGCCATACATTTCCCTCATGAATATTAGCCTTGGATTTAAAAGTATAGCTTTCAACTAAATACAGTACATGACAATATGGGCATCTATTTGGACACTTATCAGGATTACATGTACAAATGTTAATGAAATCTGGTCCTGTAGTTTTGTTATGACTCTAGTTGTTTAGCTTGGTGTATTAGTAAAGAAAAAGTTCTAAAAAAACACTTAATTGCTATCTTAACAAGTGACATGCAGTACAGCAAAAACTGTTATATCCATATTTTAAAAATATAACAAAATGATTTGTTTTATTTTACATACTATATATAATTTACAGATATTAAAATCATATAAATATTTAGAAACTCATATGACTGAGAATATATCCAGTGATTGATTTTTACCTGTAGCCATGGGTGACTCAAGGTCTTATCCACACTATAGCGCTTTCTCATTTTTACTTGCAGCAAGTTATTGATAAGATCAATGGCTGAAAAAAAATTAATCATTGGTAAAAGATGACAAATTTAGAACATAAACATAATTAATTTATACTTTATTCCACAAGCTATTTTATATCATTAGATGCAGAATACTAGGCTTAGCGCCCAAAGAAAATTCCAATTGAGAATTTTAGAAGTTGGTCTTCATTGCATCTTAAATGCTCATAAAAATAAAAATGGAAATAAATGTAGAGAAAGGAGGATGGGATATGAATTTCTCTTGATACAGTCTTCAAAATAAAGCTTCTCAAGAATTTTGTTTTAATATATAGTACAATATCTATATACAATATATGTAATACAAATAAACATATAATTTAAATGTCTTGCATTAATGACAGGATAAAAACTAATATTCAAGAGAAAACAATCACTAATTTTGTTATAAAATGTGTTTAACATTTGAATACAAATAATGTTCTTCATTGTCTTGAGTTATGGACATTTGAACACCAGATTTAAAAAGGAAAAAAAAAGTGGGGAAGCCTCTCTGGTAGTACAAGCTATCGTCAGTCACTGTACTGTAGCACGAGTTCAATCTCCGGCCAGGGAGCCCACCCACATGGCACAGCTCCTGTTTTCCCCACGGCTGCTCCCCTCAGCAATGTCTGTTCTGCTTCCCACTCTCTCTTTGGTGAATCCTCTCACTCTCCACACCTCTGGCTAGAAGTACCCCAGTTCTTCTAAGTAAAAATGAATAAAAAGTTTTTTTTTTAAGGAAAAAAATAAAGCACAACAATAATCATGATCCATGATAAATTTAGAACCTAAAAACCAAAGACCCAATAGGGAAAATACATTTTTTTTCTTTCACTTTGCTTTTCAAAATAACCAATATATTCCAATTTTATTAGCTTTCATTATTTTCTAGGGGAAGGCAGATAAGATTCTTGTCTAAGAAATTGTTCTATGAGGTTCTATTCAGCTCTGTCTCTGACAGGGCATCTTAGAAGGGAAAAGTGAGATTTCCACCTATCTAATCTTCACAGCATCTAATTATCCCTATCACCATTTGACATAGTTCTTGCATTTCTGAAAATTATATTTTCAGCCTATACCATTAATTGTTCATTGTTTATTACATTCATTACCTTATGCTTCCCATTCATTCTTGCACTTAATCCTCATATTTGTTTCTTTCATTTGAGCATTTCTTCCCCCAAAACCTTAATGAACATTTTGCATTTCACCAGATCAATTCCCCTCCTAAGCCTACCCTTGTCATTGTTTCCTGAAAGACAGATCTGTTCACCAAAAACCTGAATCTAATAGATAGCTGATTTAAAAAAGAAAGAAAGACAGACAGACAGACAGACAGACAGACAGAAAGAAAGAAAGAAAGAAAGAAAGAAAGAAAGAAAGAAAAAGAAAGAAAAAGAAAGAAAGAAAGAAAGAGAAGTAACTCAACTTCCCCAACCACCAAAGTGGTTTGATCTATCTTAGCCTATAGGAACCTGAAAATCCAGACCACCACAGTTGTCTAGAGGCCATGAAATGTAGATAGCTTCTATGGGATGAATCTCTTTATCCAGCAAACAGAAATAATTTATACAGCTTGTTGACAATTTATAACGCTACTTCTTCGGTGCTAATACTCCCAAGAATTTGCCTGCATTTGAAAGGGAAGTAGACTCAAATACCTAAAAATTTTTTGATTTAAGAAAATCAATGCAACAGTACACATTTAAATGCTCCCTATGTCTACATAACCTTGCCTTAGGCTGGGCCTTAGGAAACATTGTACTTAGTGCAATTTCAAATTCCAAGCATGTGTTCTCAGAGAGCTTTTGAAAGTATAGTTCTTTCAGTGAACTGTGTATTGGGCATATACTTTAAAACATCCATTCACATGATTTACTCACTGGTGAGTAAAGTGCACCTTCCATTCTTGCTGCTGTGAAGTCACACAGCAAAAATGGAGGCCGAGGGACGAAGGGTGAGCTCATGTGCTACTGTAAGCATGCCACAGCATTATGCTTCCCCAGACACTGCAGGGAATAAATATACGTTATTAATTCACTCATTCTGCTTTGAATTCTATAATTAGGAAGGTAGGAGTACAGTAACTCAACAAAAGGTCTGGTTTGTGTCCAAATGGGCCCCAACAGTGAACTACACTGCCTAATGGGGAAGGAAGTACTGCCAGAGGGGAGACTAGAAGTGTCTGAAGGGAATGGAATATGTGAAGATGAAAAAATTGTTCTGCTGAATGAAGCAGGCAATCACAAGTCTGACCATAGCCACAGTACTCGGGAGACCTGAATAAGCACAGCAAGATAATGACAAGTACCTCCAAGAGAAAATAGTTTGGATATAAGGAGAGAATTAGAGGGAATGCATGCGTGCATAAATATGTGTGTGTGTATAAGATATATTTTGTGGCTCCTGGCAGCAGAAAACAGAAATAACTATTAAATATTGGCACCAATAGCTAAATATCAGGAAATTGGTATTACTGAGAAAACATGTCCATCATTAGTGTTTGAGAGCATCATCCTATTTGTCACTTTTGGGAAATCTTAAAGTATCTTTTTTATTAATCACGTTTTAGAGTCGTCTACTAACTGTATCAATGACCTTTCATTAAACCCATTTTTAGAAAGCAATTCTAAAGTTACTTTTTCCAATGTTCTCTTTACTGGATGTGTTCCTTACATGACTGCATCATTTAGTTACCTATTTATTCACTAAACCTTCCTAATTGCTGTTCACTTTAGGTGAACTCTGCTGGCAACTACTTAGGGGATGAAAAAGTTAATGATAAATCTCTGGTCTTGAAAAAGTCTCAATTTCCAATGTAGTTTTAAGGACAAAACCATGCACATTTACATTTATAAGCACACATGCATAGATGAAGAATGACAAACTGCACTATTTCAAATCACTGACCTTTAATTGATATACTATTCATAGAAAGAAAATGTAAAATATAGTTATAGTTTTAGTGACTATCTCTAGGAGTCCTGTTTATTTCATATGCCAACTGTGTTGCATGATACTAGTAGCAAAAATTCTTTTCTCCCATATCCTGCTCAAAGTTGTCTTTTCCTAATTTACTTTGATGCTGACTTTGTTCTAGACAAAGTGGAGAACTTGACTCTATTCTACACAGTTTAAGATTCAGAGACAGTGATTCCCCTTAATCTCACTTTCTACAGTTCCTTTAGTTGTCTTTAGGATTCCTTGGTTGTTTAATGATCCCTGATCATCGCTGACCATAATTTTCCTCATAATTAACAACAAACTTGCTTTGAAGATTAAGATATTATCCATGTAGCTTAGAATTGAGAATTTTTACTTTTTTTTTAAAAAAAGAATGTCTTACAGTAAGATATTTAATTATCCTAATAATTCTATGAAAATAGAAAATATATGTTATGTTAATCTCCTTTTTTTAATAAAGTGGAGTTTCTAAAGATTGATCAAAGTCAGATAGTTCGTAGAGCTGCAGCAGCTTCAAAGCCCAGGCTTGTAAACACTATGGTATAAAACACTCAGTTCACACAGTGACTCGATATTTTTAACTGAGGGTGTCAAAAACTAATTAAATTGTAAATTGAATTCTTCTTGGGTATGCTTCTGCCACAGTTTTATGTACTTTTAAAAATGCAGGATGAATGGACACATATCTATCTCTATATAAGAGTACACATAGGTTGGTGAATTTAGCGCAACATGTTAGTATTCAGAGACTATCCTGAATATTATATGACCTTCCATCATAGCTTTCCACTACTTCCAAACTGAATAAGTCTATCTGCCATGTGTTAGTTAAAATATTAGGAAACTTTTTTAGGACTAGAGTTATCACACCCCAACTGCTATGCCCTATTAACTATTCTTTGCACAAGGCTGACAAATAAGCAGTGTTTCTTCCTAGACGTATTTCCACCCAGTCCATATACTATAATCTTAAAAGGTTATTATGGGAAATATTTTTATGATAGTTAACACATACAAGTCATTAACTGGTAAGTCTATGGAGAAAAGAAAACACAATTAGTCTGGTGTAAAATATTCTAAATAAACTAATGTTGACTTGTAGTTTTTTCCTTCTAAGGACCAGGATTTGTTTTCTATTCTATCATTTATTCTTGGATTTTTTTTTTAAAGATTTATTTTATTTGTACATACAGAACTGGGGTACAGGCCAGAGGCTCAGGGGTGGCGAGAGGCTTCACCAGAGAGAGTGGGGAGCAGAACAGGCAGATGGACGAAGTACACTGCTGAGGGGAGCAGCGGGCGGGTCAGGAGCGGTCTGCCACGCCATGTGGTCACCTCCGGGGCAGGCGGGAATCGAACTCATGCGGAAGTGGCTTTAGCTTCTCAGTGCAGTGCTTTAACCCGCTGCGCCACCAGGGAGGGCCTTATTCTTGGATTTTGTAAGGAATAAAAATTAAACTCTATTATTCATTCTACAAATTCTGAAAATTCAGGCTTGTTTAAGTCTTCAGTATCTCTTTTTTTTTTAAATCCATGATTCATTAGCAGTTACTCTCAATGGTTCTACAATCATCTCGGTTAGAGTATGATTATTCTTCACACCCAATACTGAACAATGATCATACTTTATAGCTGCCATGAGGCACCCTTTTGGGATGCCTCCACTTCCCCAGGTCTGGCTCCCAGAGACTGCTGTGTTTAACACATCAAGTATAAAGGAGCCATCTTGGGAAAGGAAAACAAACAAACAAACAAACAAAACAGCAGCAAAGCAACACAAAGACTACTAACACTGAGGCAATCCCAGCAGTCTCAAAAGAGAACTAACATTCAGAAAAAACTTGTCCAAGTGGAGTGTCAGCTCCAGTTTCAACACTCAAAGACTCAGAATGCTGATCCAGAGAGAATGTGTTGGGTGTGCTTTTGGAACTGCAGAGGGTGTAAGGGAGAGAGGCAGACAATGGGAAGTGATGTAAACTGGGTTGTTCTGAGATTTTCTTTCAATAACAAAGCAAAGGAGGACAAGGCCTGGGTATGGGAAATAGGCCAGAGGACTGCCAAGGGACTGAAGGAGGACAGGCAGCAGCAGGTGCAGCACAGCACAGGATACCAGTGTCAGGTAAGCTGGGAGAGGAAGGCAGGCTCCAAGTTACCTGCAACTCTCTGAGGATCTGGGGCCTGGTGATTGCCTCAGAAATTCCTGGTACCTCAACTCCCCTGTATCTGTGTATCCATAAGTACAGCAGAAAATGTAAGCTAAACACCTGTCTTCTGTGAGGTAAAGTTTACTGTGCTGGTTCTGCTGCTTCTGGCAAAAAGCAGGCATCACTTTAACCATCTGGGCTTAGACATGGGCCAGAGCAGTAGAGGATATAAATCCTCCTTTCTATTGGATCATACTTCTTGCTGTACACTTTCTCCCCTCAGTTTGAAGACTTTCCCTTCCTCTTTACTTGAAAACTGGGGCAAAACATAGGCAGTGGCTGGTTCTTCCTCTTTGCAGTAAACACAGCAACTTTTTCAGAGTGGTAGGGTTACTTTCTAATTGTACCTGCCTATTTGTTCAGAGTTAACCTTCATGATTTTGAGTTTTGTCCTCTTCATCATCAAGCTCAACTTCTCCTTCACATTATTAATACATTCTCTTTAAGTCCAAGTGCTCTGAATATCTTGGACAAACATTGGGTCAATACAGTAAGTCTTTCCTTTTTCTTTCTTGGAAAATTTCAAACAATTATATGGTTTAATTTTGTTCTTAAAGAACCCTTTTTTCCTTATGAGCAAAGAGATTTTGGTTTCTACAATGTCTCTAGCCAAGGATTCACACTACCCTTTCCAGTATATTCAAAAAAAAAAAAGAAAAAGAAAATCTGTTTTTAAGTCTAATGTTTCTTTTTTTTCTAACACAGTTACTTTCCCCTCATTTCCTGTATAGCAATTTCTCTCATTGTATCATCAGTTGAGAGAATGAAATGTCAGGAAAGTGAAAACTTTATCAAATGTTCTCTTTCACCAGGATGGGCACTTCACCAGATGTTAAGATAGCTGGAGTCCATGTTGACTGCCTGCCAGGTGCACAAGTGTGTCTGAACAAAACAAAATTAAATGGTATATGCAGGTGCTGAAGGGTTTTATGTTTTAATATGAAGCAGTATGTCCATCAGAGTGTTCATTGTATAGGTTCCACTTCCTTCTGGTATCAAAAATAATTATGTAAATTGAGGAAAGTATGTTACAGTCATTGTACTCATCAAAGCAAATACCACATGTAAGGACAGAATAGGATGTGTGTATGCAGAAGTATGTTCGTATATGCCATTGCTAATGCTAAACGGAACAGCCTCTTGGAGAAAGTCCTACAAAAATAATGTAACTGGTCATCTCTGAATACTTAATTGATGCTGCAGGTCATATCTCAATCATGTTCTGTGGCCCACCTTTTACTATTTCTCTCCCATCCTCCCTTACTGTGTTTTAGTTCCTTAAATGGTACACAGGTAATGCACTCATTTTTGCACATGTGTTTCACAAGTCTTTCAAATATATCATTTAAGGTATTAAATAAATGCTTGCTAAACAGTATTTGGTAGATTGAATAGGTTAATTATAAATGTAAATGGCCAGTTCTCAGCTTTAAGTTTGATATCCCCAATGTGTGTATATGGTTTGTATAATATATTTCAGAAAAATAAAAAAAAGCAAGATGTTAGCAAATCACAACTGTAAATAAAGTACCAGATCACAAGATCAGTGATTTCTATCAGAAAATCAGAAAGATACTGAGAATAACTATAATACAAAGCATCAAAGCATGCATTTGTTCACATTATAAACATTTGTTTTACAATGTTTATTTTACAGAAGAGAAATTACCCTTGAAGCCACAGGTCTGATCTGTTTTGTCAGATATAGAACTTTTCATTTTTAATTTTCTTCCATACTATCTCTTCTGTACCTACAAATATCCAGGTACATATTTTCAAGATAAAAATTAGAGTATGGTGATGGAACCATCATCTGTCAACCACTAAGCTCTTTGCCTTTAAGAAAGCATTTCTGTTTTTCTCTTTGGATTCTGCCTCACTGCCTGGCAGAGTAGTGCCCAGTCAGTCTCCCTTTGGTTTACTTCATGCTGGTGGTAAGTTGTGTGTTTATTTTAAAAGTCATTTTGCAACCCTTCACATTCCAGTTCTGAACCCAGCAAGCTGTTGCCCAGCAACACTGACTGGGACGCACCTCTCAGGGGCTGAAACCAGAGGCTGCCAGCAGCAAACAAGGCGGCTGGAAGTCATCATCTCACTAGTTCCAGAGTCAATTACCCGCAATCCAATGAAGTGCAAGACCTCTGGAGTCTCAAGCTGGTGTCTTTCTTTACCAGTTCTTTCCTTGGTAGATAGTTATTCTAAGACTGGTTACTACTTTGCTTTACATTCACTTTTATTTCCTCTTCAAGATCAGAAATCTAATCTTGGAAATGATGAATTGTTTAAGGGAAAATATATAGCGGCCCCCAAACAGATACCCAATTTATCCAAAATTTAGTCAACATCAAAATATATTTGTTATTCTGACAATGCTCAGAGTAAATTTTTTTCACTGCACAGTGACATTTTTTGGAGAGGATTTTTGTTTCTGTTTGTTTCTTTTTTCTCAGTTCAAGAGAAACTACAAAAGATCAAAAGTGATTTCTCATTACTATACGTATCAGTGAGTGTGTCCTAAAGCACAACTCAGGCCAATCTCTCCAATGGGCCTAACTGCCCTAAGCCAGATGTGAGCTAAATCTTGGATTCTGTATATTAAGCATGATAGAGTAACAGGAGGTTTTGTTCTTATGACTGCTCGCTGTAGCCCAGTCCTAAAATGGCCCAGGACTCACTTCCATTTGTTTATTTTTAGAATTGTCTCAGGCCTTGAAGGCATTTCTGACTCATAATGTTAGGGATCAGTATAGAAGGCAGTTACTCTCAGACTTCTAGGTGAATAACCTAGGTAAATTAATCCCTGATTTAGTTCCTCCAGGAGGGGACATGTGAATTTGTATTTTAATGACTACCACAGGCACCTCACACAACAACTTGAGTAACAAGGTTTGAGATCACTGAAAGTTGGTAATAACTGATTTAATATTGTCCCAATGGGCCCCTGAATAGATGCATATAAGCAGAGAAAGGAATCTGTCCTTAGTCTCATTTTGTTCAATATTCTAGAATGAAGATTCAGAAAAGTTTCAAGATAGCTCCACTCAGAAGATGGCAACACAGATCAGATAGGTTGGATTACACAAATGAGTTCCAAGATATCAGCTCTCTGGAACTATGGGCTGTATCGTTAAGATGGCTTTTAATATGCCTAATGAAACTAAGTCTTCTGCCTAGACCCTTCCTCACCCACTTCCTCAAAAATGTCGAAGTACAGACTAGGAGAACCTGGCTTATGAACAACACACATGAGAAAGAATTAAGGGTTCTAAATCTATCAGTTAAATCAACGTGAGTCTTCTTATAGTCCCCCAAAATGTTATTTAAGCCATGACTAAAAGAAATGTGCTTTTGCAATTTGGGAAGTGGTGGCTTCACTTCACTCTAACTCACTGACTTTCCAATCAGTCCAGTCTTGGTGTTTTATTTAAAAATAGTATAAACAAAAGGAAGACTGTTGATCAGAGTGAACAGGCAATTGAAGGAAAAACAGTCTAAGAGAATAGAGAACTTGGGAGACATGATGAAAAAGGCCTCTATCTGGAAAAAGGAAAAGGCTTCTTCTACCAGTTTGTTTAAACAACAAACACATATTTTCCTTTCCTTTGTGTGTGAAGGTCAAACTAAGAAGAAGAAGGGAGCCTCATAAGATTAGATATTTACTATAAGTGGAGCAATTTAAGGATGCTCTGGATAACTGTTCAGTGGATGGGTTCTATGGCAAAGCAGAAGATTTTTATTTTAATATATTATTGTGGTAAGTGGAAAAAAGCAAACTTAAAGAATATTTAACCTTTGTTGCTTATTTATCCTAACATATCCTGGTGACATGTTATATTTCAACTCACTGTGATACATATACACAGTGAAAATTTAATTTCATAATTGTAATATGTAGGAAACATTCCCGTTTTGGGTGGCAGACAACTAATTTTTGAACACTTATATTGCCAACATTCTTATTAAAACTTCTAAGCAGTTTCTTTCTACACATTATCACTTGTTCAAGAAAATCCCATTAATTAAAACTTAAATGCTATCAAAATAAGTGGTTCCTTTTCTGGTGGATATTCAAATATTATCTCAATTGGACTTTGAATTATGTGTGTATATGTATATGTACATATCACTGTATAACTCTGGCTTATAATTTTAAATTTCTTAAATTAAAAGTATGTCCTCTTTTTGAAAATGAAGCACAAGCAAGTGTAGAATTTTAAATAGAGATTGTTTAAAATGTTAAACCCAGTGTAAATTCTGACCCACATAACTCATGCCAGTTTATCAATTTTGATTAAATTTCCTGGCACCTAGTCAAAGATTTTTAAGCAGTTCACTGGCTAGTTCCCTTGCAGCTCCTCCATGCTGTTATGCCTGACAGTGGTACTAATATGTTGACAAATCAATCTATTCATTAATATTCAGCAGGCTTGTTAGATCTGCAAGCCTCACAAAGTGTCACAAACACAGTTTAATTATTAAAATGACAATTATCTTTCTTTTGTTTCTCATAGCATTGGATTTCTGGGTCTCAGCTCTTCAAGGCTTATTTTCAATGGGGTTATTTCTTGTTTTGAACAATATGCAGTGAAAGAGGGACCTACAGCTGGTTCCTTTTCACGGCTAAGTGCTACTTCCAACTTAAGTGTTTAGCGTTCTGGAACACTCATGGATTTTGAAAACATGTGGTAATGGTGCTAGGCTTTTATTTAGCTTTGCTTTGTGCTGTACTGGCTGTATTTTTCATTTCCAATTTCTGGATGAAAAAACACACATGGTCAATTTTACTTGAATTTACCACATTGAATGGCAAAGTTTGCTTTTAAAATAAACTTTAGGTGCTTTGATAAATTTAGTGGCATATTATTAAAGCTGCTCTATGCCTGGAGTTGCCATAAATTCTATAGTGTACTAAATAGCAGCAGAGGATTGAGACCAATGGCAGGAACAAACTATGACTGCACATATTAGGGAGAAGCAGCAGCATAGGCGCTGCCACTGAGGTTGTCAGTGCACACAGTGGAGAAACACCTTGGTTGCAGGTGCACTATCATGATTTGCTCATTTGAAATAAATATAAGCTATAGAATTAATGCAAGGGCATTTGCTCCAATCCCCCTTTCATATACATGTCAAGACTTCACGTTTTATCTTAATTCTTGATAATAGCAACTAACCATGTGACTCAGAAGCTGAGCAGTAACAACACAGCGGGTGACTTGAGAATAGGTGCTTCTTCAGATTTCACCTGTGAACACAGAAAATGATCTCTGTCTGCGGGGGTTGGGGGCTCATTGTGAGACAATTTCCGAGGTTGCCTCTGTGTTGATTACTGCCTGCTTGCCTCCTTAATGGCAGATAAAGGAATATCAAAACTCAGGAGGAAAAAAATAGTAATTTCTCTGATGATCTTCATGCTCTATTACTAACCTGTGTCAAATTTACCGTGTATCTCTAACTGAACACATCAATTCAATTTGATGATAGAAATGTACTTTTACAAAATGCTTTCTCAATGCTGCAGGTTTGTTATCATCTAATAAGATGTCTGCACTGAAGCAAGCTGTATTTCACTTCTTCTTCCTCTAAGAATAAACTCAGAAAACACAGCTGTATAATAAAGTCATATAGAAAAGTGTACAATTTAAAGTGTGTATTATTATCCCAAGCAATTGAAAGAATATAGGAAAAGAGAACCTATTTGATTTTAATACTTGAAAATTCTTCTTTGTGGGCATAGATACTTAAGACTTAACTTCAGAGCAGACATGGAAGAACCACAATTGTACAAAAGTATATACCCCACTTATCCCTGCCATCTTCTTTCCCTCCGTGCACTTTTGCTCATTTTATTGCTTTTTTTTTTTTACAGAAGTATTATATGTACTTGCTAGAAGAGCTGTCAATCAATAAGAGCTCAAAATGAAAATAAAAACCTCATATCATTAGTAGATCTGCTCTTCAGAGGTTACCACCTTTAATGATTTAATTTTTATCATCTCTTTATCTTTAAAAAAATAAATGTGGTATCTTTTACATTTGAATCACTGATGTTAAATTGGTGCTACTCAAAGTGTGAGCTATAAATTAATGCCCGTCTATGAGCTGCTGGGTGATCTATGATACAGTATAGAAAAAAATGAGGCAAGTCTTTGGGATTTTTTTATAGCAATATGACACTGCTGTCACATTTTTATGTATTTTACACTGTACTGGTCCATATGTTTGGAAATTAAAATGAAGTTAGATAGGCTTGGAGAAATGGATATTTAAAATTTAAAGTTAATATGCAGTCATTCATATGTAACTACCACTAACTGAGGATCTATAGGAGTATAACCTATAAACCTATGAAACTTAAAACCTAAAAATTCTAACCCTATATCCACTCAATGAAGAAGCTACTGCTGCTTTTCTTTTTTTAAAACTGCTATTTTCATGTTGACACTGGAAAAAGTATATGTCCTGTTATTAACTATCTGATAAAAAAGACAACATGGATACAAAAAGATTTTAGAATGAGAAAGGAATTTTAGTCTAAATTAGGAATTTGGTATTTTAAAGAGTATTGTCAAAGTCAGCTAATATTTACGTCAATCACTCTGCAATGCACTATCTAGTGGTATTTCATTTAGCACTTAAAATAACACAGCAAGTGAGCAATTAGTATCACCAGGTTTCAGAGAACACTGAGCCTTAAGATAATATGTAAGCTGGATGAGGTCACTAAGACTCAGAGGAAGAGCTCTCCATTTAATTCCTCGAACATGATCCTCTTCCCTTGTGTTTTTAAACATTATCAAAAATTGTGTTATTACTCTAGTACTAGGCTAGTGAAAGCAAATCAATAATTTAATGTTACAATATGACTAAATTCATTTGCAGGATAATCAAGCTGCTAAAATGGATAAGAACATCTACCTTATTGCCAGCTGACGGGATCTGCACTCTGGTCCCACCAGGCAAGTCACTTAACTCTCCTTTGCTTGCATGGTCTCATCTTTAAAATGGAAACAGAGTAGTATATACTCAAACATAGGGGACTATGAAATGATTTCATATATGTGAAGTGTTTAAAGTAATGCTTGGCTACAGTGCAAATTTTGCAGACGTGTTAGCTATTACTCTTATTTTTCCTTCAAGTTTAATTTACTATCTTCATTTTGCTTGTAAATATTTGCTAGATCAAGTGTTTCTCAAAGTTTCATTTTTCAAACCTCATTCTGATTCAGAAAAATCTATTTTGTGAAGTACAACTGCTAATGCTTTTGTGTTGTTTTTACCTTAGTAACTTTTCCCTGTGGGAACTTCTTTCCGGCCTGGAGTGCTCTCCTTCATCTGTATGGTCAATCAGAGCCAGGCTCTTGAGGTGTCTGTGTGAGTGTTCCAGGTATTTGGGACTTAAGCACAGCCAATCGGTGCCCATTTCAGAGACTCCCTGGCTACTGACAGATAATTGCTCTTCCATTTTGAGGTCAAATACCATAAGCATCATGTGAGCCTGGCACTTGAGGGATCATTTTGTACCCCATGAAGAGTTCACCTAAGAAGGAAGCCTCATAAATTAAAGTTGAGCTTCTGAGAGATGAAAGAAAAGTGATACTTGTACTGCAAGATCTCTAGGCGAATCTTTGAATTCTTAGTTATATGAATGATAAATTACCCTATTTACCTAAGTTAGCTAGAGGTAGATTTTGTTATTTGCATGTTAAATGTGATTAATACACTGCAAAGTATTAGGATATCTCCAGATTGCCAGTACTAAGTTTATTATGTTATCAAGACCAAAATAATTTAGTACAAAATGTACCTTATATGTTCCTAAAAATCAGTCCTTAATAAACGTGCAGCCCTTGGTATGCAATAGTCAATGCTATAAAGATTGGAGACAAAGAATTGATTTCAAGTAAAAGCCCTATCTCTCATGTGACCTTACGCAAGTACTTAGCCTCTCTGCTTTTTCTCTACTACAAAGATGAAAACAAGCTACTTACCATAGGAATACTGTGAGGAATAAATGTCACAATGGTGGTTCAAGCACTCCATATGTAGTATTATATTGTATGAAGTACAAGTGTACAGTAACAGAAAAAATACATGCCAAGAAAAAAAGACAACTAACAATATGTGTGGAGAACATGCACATCAGTTTTGCATATAATTTCTGAAATCACACAATTCTTGGTTACCCACAAAAGCAATTTTTAGATTAAAGTCTTGCTGCCTGCCCTCCTCACAAATCTACATCCTTGGCTCACTCATGTTTTTATAGATGTCTGCTGTTTCCTTCATCTTTTTCAGTATCTATTACAACTTCATTATGTGGCTCGAATTATTACCATGGATCATAGTTAAAGAACTGAAGTGCAAAGAAGGTAACTGTTAAAAAATTTGAATTGTTAGAACAGACAATATCTCAAACTGTTGGCTGCTGATCTTTACCTTTCTCTACAGAGTTAGTGAGTTGCCTAGAGTTTTATTTCTTATATCTGGATTCTTCATGGTTCTGGTGTGGTTTAATATCTCAAGACTGAAAATTCATTAACTCAGTTGTAACCACTCTTTGCCAGATACTACTTTGCTTGTATAATTGTCAGATCTTATATGCTGAAATTATTTGTGGTCACAGTCCAATCTAACTTCAATCAGAGAACAGTTTGTTCTCCACAAGATACAGGTTTAGAAATGGGGCCAGTAACATCAGCTGTGATGTTATAAAACTAGATGTTAAATTATGACATAAGTTAACTAGCTTTTCTTTACATTCAAGTATAGATCATGTCTATATAATAGCAATTACATAACTCATTTGCAATCCACAACCTCAATTAGCAAATAGTGCTGTGCATCAAAGGCAAGAATGAGCCAGAGGAATTCAGAGAGGCCAGCTAATCACCTCAGATGATACTTCTGTTATTCAGAAAACTGATGTTCTAGTATAACTGACCAGTCTCCAAATCGCTCTACTGAGTGATGGGAAATGTTTAATGCTTAGACACTAAGCCAAGTAAAATGTACACTTTCTGGTCAAACAGAAGTGCCTCTTGAATTGTCCTCATAGAATTTTCTTTCTGACATGATGTTTATCTGCCTTACTAATTTTTAGTGACTAAAAACACACAATTTTGACTTATCATGTCCAAGGTGAGTCTTCTCTGAATTTTAAGTTTCTGATTTTATGCATATTTAACAGTTTAAAGAAACAGATGATCATTTCCACAAGTACATATAGCTTATCTCCCCAAGTTTTCAAGTTTCCTAAGGTATATTATATATATATATTGTTCTCTACTTTTGATATTCATACCACATATGTATATTGTGGTTTTCCAGCAAGAAATTCTTGATGCCTCTGTTCTCTATTGCCAGTGATGACTACGTGTTCATAATCAATAGGTAACCATTTATGAACTAAACAGGTGATATCTAAACAGCAAGGCAAATATATATATCCATGATAATAGAAACAGGGTATCATTATAAATGATACTTAAAGAAAAGCACCCCCTTACAGCAAAGACTTTATGTCATTGGTTTCAGGGATGTCTGTGACGTCAACTCTGGTAGCAAGGGAAACAAAAGCAAAAATAAACAAATGGGACTACATCAAATTTAAGAAGCTTCTGCAGTGAACAAACTAAAACACATCCTACCAAATGGGACAGAATATTTGCACATAATAAATGTGACAGGAGCTAATATTCTAAATCTACAAGGAAATTACACATCAAACAAGAAAATAACTCAATCATAAAAATGGGCAAATGAGAAATATATATACTTTTCCAGATATGATATAAACACGACCAATCAGTATGTGGGAAAATATTCATCATTGCTTATTATCAGGGAAATGCAAATTATTTGTATCCCATACTTATTAGTATGGCTCATATTATAAAACCATCAGCAACACGTGTTAACAAAGGTGTGGAGGAAAAGAAATGCTGGTAAATTGTTGGTAGGAATTCAGACTACTCCAGGCACTATTGAAAGACTGTGTAGGTTTCTCAAAAATGTAGTTTTCTAAAAATAGATTAGCCATAGGTTCTAAAACACCAATTCTAAGAGATATATGCACTATTATGACAATGCAAAACTATTTACAATAGTTAGGTTATGGAAGCAACCTAAGTGAATAAAGATGGGCAAGTAGATAAATCGGATATGGTATACACACACACATAATGGAATACTACTCAGTTATAAAAAAGATAAACTCTTCCCATTTGTAACAACATGGATAGACCTGGAAGGTTTTATGCAAAGCTACATAAGTCAGAAGGATAAAAGTCGAATATCAAATGTGGTAAAATCTTACCACTATATATATTACAAAACACAAAGCAAAGGCTCATACAAAAACAAAACAAACACTTGAAATGCAGAACTGAGGCTACAATCAGTAGAGGTTAGGAGATGGGAGAAAAGTGGGTAGGGGCCAGTGGACTGTGGTGTAGGATGTATGGGGGCCTTGGTGGTAGGCATGGTATAATAACAACCATTTCTTGAAGTGTGAATCTATGCCCCTAAAATATATACAGTGTTGTAAACCAATATACCTCAGACAAAATTTTAAATAAATGAAAAAGAGATATATCCATCTAGCTATGATTTTTAACTTGTCAAAGGATGTTAGAGTTTATAGTTAATAGCAATTCAAAGCCCACACAAAAGATAGTTTTTATCACGTAATTTTAACAATATTCTAAAAGTTTAATTACTCTAGGCAGTGTATGCAAGCTCTTTTCCCATCCTTATACCACCATATGCACTAAATGGATAAGATATAAATACTTCTATGTGAATACATATATTTTTCTAATGACAAAAAAAATTTAAAACAAAAAACTAGGTGTAGCATAAAAAAACAGGAAAAAAAAGGCAGGACTAATGATTATAGATGTATGCTCAAAATGAGTATAAATTCTGGCTATCCCCTTTAGTAGCTTTGTAATTTTGGCCTGAGGTGGTGCACTTTTCTTTTTTTACTGGGTTGTCAATGTTCTATTTGAAATATATAGGTATAATACTAAAAGCTATCTATTAATTTATTTCAATATTTTATTGAAGTAATATGTTTTATAGCATTAAATAGGTTCAGATGTGTATTATAAGCCAACAGCTGTATATAGTATATTAAGTTCTCCACTAAAAATCTAATTCCATCCTGCACCATATATTGATCCTTTTACATGATTTTCACCCCTCCTACCCTTCTTCTCTGATACCTACTACTTTGGTCTTTATAGTCTCAAAGTTTATTCTGCCCCACTTAGTTCATTCACTTGAATGACCTATATTACAGGGTTTGGGTTAGAACTAAATAAACTCTAAAGCATGTTCAACTAGGGAACTTTCTAAAGCATTGATAAAACATTTTCTCTGCTCTGGCTGCTCCTGTCATGTCTTTTATAAATAGAAGAGGAAGCATTTACTAAATAGAATTTAATTTTAAGTAATGTCATACTGCCAAGGTAATCTATGCTATAGAAATCATCAGAAAGATATATAGAAATTAAACATAAGGCATATCAAATACTGTTATAAATAGGAACAGGCTAAGGGTATCATGCCAGGGAAATGACTAAATAAACTATGATATATTTTCTAATGTCTCAAAATGAAAATTAGAACACAAATAACTTAGTACATTAACACATGTATTATGATAATTAAAGTCAGTGTCATAAAATTCTTGTAGCCATAATAAAGTACTTAACATAGAAGCAGGTATATGGCATGGAAGCCCTTTGTAAAGGTTATATCATTGTATCAATATAATGATACCTATATCAACACATGAATAGTGAATATCATATTGATATCATTATATCAAGATATGAATATTTATAAATTCTAAGAAAATATGACAAAATATTAAGTTTCTCTTAAGTGCCTGTTCAGTTTACCTCAATATGCTTTTCTTAATTTCTCTATAGTGTGTATATGTGTGTGTGTGTGTGCCTATACATGTATACACATGCATATCTCAACAAAAAGACATTTTGGCCTCCATTCCCTTTACTTCTTAGCCCACTTCAATCAATTTGTGACAGTACTCCCAGTAGTCAATTACACTGAGCATTTCTCACTTTAATAATTCTCAATTAAATGAATAATACACTCAAGATTAAGTAACTATCATTTTGGAATGGAAGTCATTACCTTCGTGAGAGATTTCCTTCCAGGGGTTTGGAGGATACATGAAAGCTGCATTTTGGATTTGGTCGTGTATGTCTTCATCTTCATTAAATGGAAATGTGCCACTCAAACTTACATAGATGATGACACCAACCGACCACATGTCTAGAGAACGATTGTAGCCCTTGTTTCTTAGAACCTCAGGAGCCAGGTAAGCTGGGGTACCCACTACCGACCTCCGGAAAGACTTCTCTCCAATGATCCGGGCAAAACCAAAATCACAAAGTTTCACCTGTTTAGAATAATGGTTTGCACCAGTGGTTAATTTCACAAATTATAAGTCTGTAGGTCAGTCCAGCTCTGTTAAAGACAACTATAGTATTTTACACACATTGTATGAATTTCTCAGGTAAATGTAACAGGTCTTTATCAAGCCCATTACATACTTGAAGAATGTGGCTTTTGTTACCTACACAAAAGTATGTTTTCATTTATAAAAATATCATGTAAACATTCTCCCTTCCTCTCCCCCCAAAACCAAGGGGCAAATATGAAAATATGTGTACTTAGAAGTTAGTATATTGCTTTACAAGGCCGGCAAATGGCATGCAAATCAGAGAAGCTAAGAAGGCCTTTCTCAAGGGTTGATAAGTAAAGGTTGGAGGATAGACAAGGGACATGTGTCACCCAAAATAATCCTGAAGATTAGCTCTGCACTGGCAACTAGGCAACAATGAAGGTGTCGGGGAAGCAAGGCAGACAGCCACCTTGGTCAGGTCACATCAGAGAGGACATTCTTTGTAGAGATATGCCTTTGTTTTCTACCCCTCTAGTAAGAAAAGGAAGACAGTTTTCCTCTTGCCCCTGAATATACACTGAATAATATGCTGCGCAGCACTAGGGAACTGTCAGCACTTCTGGACTTATAAGTGCTTGTGCTCAGGTCATTGCTTCCACATTGGCCTAGGGCTGCCTGCTTTTCAGGATCTATTGAAAGAAGCTAGGAGGCAGAATTAGAAGGCAGGGTATGCAATATTAAGGCAGGCTGAACCGAGAACCAGAGCTACAAAGCCACCATCCCCAACACATGAGCACATGAGTAGCACAGTCCGAACTAAAGAAAGGCTCTGAGGGAAAAGGTGGCGGGATGCTATGAGCACCGATGACACAGTCACCTGGCTTTCTGTTGAGAGGCGTTTGTACTTGCCTGAGGGAAAGGATCCGCTGATGCTAGCAACACATTTTCTGGTTTGAGGTCACAGTGAACGATGTTTTTAAAGTGAAGATGCCTCAAGGCCACAAGTATCTATACAGAAGAAAATCATCAGAATAATTTCTTTTGGTCTACTAGTTCATTTTGAAATGTTTTCTATAGGACATAAATTTAAAGGGACAAGAGAAAACCTATACTAAATAATAAAGTTTCTTTATGTTCAAGATAATGAAATAAGCTAAATTAAGACAGTATGTTTCTAAGGAAACTTCAGTGGGAAAAGTAGCATATTAGTAGTATTTGTATACCAACCAAGACAGGTGTAATAAAATAATTTAATAATATCTAACAGGAAAATGGATTCTCGGATATTTTCAAAGAGCACAGCCTCAATTTCTGTGCATTTTAAAACCTCATGAGCAGTTTTAAATATTTCGGCCTGCACACACATAATTTATTCAGAATATTGTAATCTGATAACAAAGATAAAAATCAAATAAAACAATAAGTCATTGCAACCTTCTGAATATAGTTTAGACTTTGAAAGTAGGGAATAAACAACAAGGCTAAAAAACTGTAGTTAAACAGTGGTAACATTTGATACTGAATATTACCTTTTTTTTTCTATCTCTAATTGATTTCTTACCTGAGTAATTAAAAACTTTGTTATGTGCTCTGGCAACCTGCCCTTTTCACTTGACAAGATCATCTCCAGCATGTCTCCATGGAGTTTTTCCATAACAACAAACACTCTTTCAGGCGTCTCAAACATACACTCCAAATTTACAACGCCAGGGTGATGAAGGTTCTATTAAAGATAAATAAAGCACTTGAAGAAAATGAGTTTTTTGATACTGTTTGGCAAGCTCACTGATTATACAAAACTGTTCAAGCTTAAAGCTACAGAGAAACCCACACTTAACACCTTTAAATTCCACATGTGCTGCCTTATAGTTTTGAAATTCTAATGTCTCCAAAAAATACATTTTTACTTTCTATGCATAGTAAAATTATTTTTTTCTATGCTAAAATTCCAAGTTCCAGCACAGTGAATTGATAATGAAGTTTTAATTAGAATACCATATTGAGAAATCTGTAATTCTTAGGATTATCACCAATAGTAAGCACAGGGAGCACATACTTCTAAATAAGCATACTAGGGTATCTCTACAAAATTGGTAGAAATTTACTGTAGAAAAGATAAAATTTGTACATGCAGTGCATCTGATGGCAATGATGAAGCACATTAGTCAAAAGCTTTTGGAATTGCTCTGCTATTGGAAGCTGCAGTATTTTCTACAGAAACTCTTATATGGAATGAAGATTGGCATAAAAACAGAAAAAACAAGTATTACTGATTTGTTCAAGATACCATGCTATGGTGCTATCTTACATGATTTTTAAACAGTCAACAAATATTCCCAGAATACAGAAATGGCTAGTAAAGGTAGGCTAAATTTGGCTATACATGTTAGTTGTCACTTATGTCAAATAAAATTACACTTAAACACTAGATGGGCCCCTGTACAGACATTCAAGGTTAAATGCTGACCTGGGGTCACTGCACCTTCATTTATTTTGTGCACAGCAACAAAAATCCTAACATTAAAAGATTACATATTCCACTAGTATTTCAGTGAGAAATAGAAAGAAAAATCATCATGAACAAAAAGGACTTAAATAAACACAGGAACAAACATCAAAGTGCTAACAGCAAAAAAAAAAAAAAAAAGAAAAGAAAAGAAAAAAAAGCTTCATTTAAAGAAAAAATCCTGTGAGTGGAAAAATTACATGTAAAATGAAAAATTCATCAACTACTTGGAACCTGAACTGGCTCACTATTCAGACCTCACAGATGGAAGCTTGATGGTAAGCAGCAGAAGTGACTGTGGGTGAATCTGCACTGTGTCCACCTCCGTGCTACTCATTGGCAAGACGTCCTGGCACCGATGGGACACAGAATCAGGCTACGGTTGGTAGCACCCACAATGATAACCTATCAGGACTGTCCTCCCACTATTTGGCAATTCTGAACTCTGCTTCAGACATAGATCTGTCTTTCTTATTTTGGTGGCTTTAGGCATCACGGGAGAGTGTATATTTCCATGTGGTCCATGAGATGCCTGTCCATCTACCTGATTGCCTGTCACCACTAAGGGCTGCTCTGCCATCACTGCTCTGGAAACAATCACATTGCTAATGCATTAAACTCTGGCTACTTCAGATAAACTAGAGCTATTCCTTCCTGGTCAGAACTAAAATTCATAAGGTCACAACTCTTCCTTTATTTGTTCTGACTGTCTACAAATAAGACCAGACAGCTGTCTGGCGTTGATGTTGGGAACACCAGATGGTAATGACTACATGTATCTATTTGATATGCAATATGGAACACCAGTAATAGCACTGTTCATCTCTGAACTTGCAACCAGGCTATCACACTGTCATTTCCCTCTAGTCCTTTTCTGGGCAGACCATCATAATTTTCGTGTCCAGGTACCTCAAATGTGCTTTTTACCTCAGTGATCATAACAGAAGTTTTAAGGATAACATGAAAGTCCTGACTGGATTCTAATTCTCCTGGGACAAGCCCACCATACAATGTGCTAGAGTGTACCTTCCTTGTTGAATATTTTCTTAAGTGATATTTC
Source organism: Condylura cristata (assembly GCF_000260355.1). Taxonomy (NCBI): domain Eukaryota; kingdom Metazoa; phylum Chordata; class Mammalia; order Eulipotyphla; family Talpidae; genus Condylura; species Condylura cristata. The sequence goes on along the minus strand of NW_004567114.1, from coordinate 51,918,440 downwards.
TTCTCCTCGCTCTCATTTTGAGCACCATTTTGAGGAATATGGATCTTGTTTTCTGGATGGAACAGGAACAGTCAATAGGAAAGAAGTACACCAGCAGAATTAGGCAGCAAGGCCCTGGGAGTCTCCTCTGGATAGACAGAAGAAAAGCTAGGGAGAAGATCAATGTGAGAAAGAGATCTCAGAGTCCAGGTAGGCCAAGGGAGAACAGAAGTGGTACTGCAGCTACTCTGTCTTATCTGCCAACCTTCTCTTAAACTTTGACGGTTAAGGGAGAAAAGGGAATAAGTAGATGAGCAGGAAGCTTTCCTAACTGATTTATCTATGCTCCTCTAACTCTATGTCTTTAAGTGATGAGTACTTAGAGGTACTTATAACAGTATATTCCTCCTTTCCCCTACTCTATAAAATGCCTCTACACAGAGGACAGAACCTTAACATGTTCATTTAATCGGTATATTCCCTGAATGTTTTAAATGAAAATTATGGAATGGATTAGTGACACTTTTACCATTTTTTCCCCTGCATTCACTATAAAATCCAAAAATGTCCTCTAATAGCACCTTTATGAAAATAAGGAAAATGAATTTCAATGTAGTTAGGTGTGTGTATATAGTTATATTTATATCTGTAATATATATTTTGAATTAAAGTACATGCATACACAACTGGTAAAAAATATTTGAGAAAAGTTCAAATGCATATATTCTTTGTTCTTGACCTTGCTTTTTCACACACACACACACACACACACACACACACACACACAATTAAGCTGTAATAATTTTTCAAAGAATACATTGAATGGTAGCTGAAAAATCTTTCCAATAACAAAATGACTCCTCATTTTCTGCATAGCTGATATATAATAGTTGATGTTTTTGAAGTTTATTATGTGTGGGTGAAAGAATACCATCATAGATAATCATGGACTCTATTTTTTACATTGACCCAAGTGGCCAAACTTGTTTTCAAGGAGGTGGACTTGTTTTCTTATATATACATATCAATATATTGAACTACAAGACACTACTAAAATAAACAGAAGAAAAGACACAATGAAATTATCACATTCATGGATTGGAAAAAATAAATATTACCAAAAGCAGTATTAAATTCAACACAGTCCCTATCAAAATCCCAATTGTGTTTTCAAGGAAATTTAAGAAAAGAACCTAAATTTTGTATGAAACTAAGTAAGACTTTTAATAGTCATAGTAATCTTTAGGAGAAAAAAACTGGAGCTAGCTCTCTCCTTGATTTCAGACTTTACCATAGTAGTCATCAAAAACAGTATGGTATTGAAACAAAGACAGAAACACAGATCAATACAATAGATATGGAAGCCCAAAATGAACCAACATATATATGGACAGATAATCTACTACAATCTATGACTAACCTTAAATGAAGAAAAGAAAGATCTTCAATAAACGGTATTGGGAAAACCAGACAGCCACATGCAAAAAATCAAACTAGACCAACATTTATATCACACAGAAAATTAAATAAAAATTATTAAAACTCTGACACCATAAAATACATAGATGAAAATATAGGTAATACAATTCTGAACATGACAGAGATGTATCTGGGGACTCAAATGGGACTACATTAAACCAAAGAGTATTTGCATAGCAAAAGAAGTTATCACAGAAATGAAAGCGCAATCTACCGAATGAGAAAAGATATTTACATATCAAACATTTGACAAGGGATTAATATTCAAAATATATAAAGAAATCATACAACATCAACGAAACAAACAACCCAATCAAAAAAATGGGCAAAATATTTGAATAGACACTTCTCCAAAGAAGACATATGGATGATGAACAGGCACATGAAAAATTGTTCAACTTCACTTATTAGTAAGGAAATGCAATTAAAAACTATAGTGAGTTATCACTTCACACCTGTTAATGGCCAAGATAAATGAAGACTAGAAATACCATGTTGGCCAGAGTGCAGAGAAAAAGGAACTCTAGTGTGTCACTGCTAAGTATGTAAATTGGTGCAGCCCCTATTAAAATGGTATATAGACCACTCTGGTGGCCTATGGGTTAAGTCTCAGTGCTATCAACATGAAGGCCTGAGTTCGATACCACACCAGGGAACTAAGTCACATGGCACAGCAGACCTCTCCTGTCTCTCTCACTGCTCCCCTTACCAGTGCATTTCAGTAAATCTGCCTGTTCTGCTCCCCACTATATCTGGTGAATCCTCTCAACCCTCCCCCTCTAGTCTAACCCAAGTTCTTCTTTGCAAAAATAAATAAATAAAATCTTTTTTAAAAATGGTATGTACAGTAGAGGAGGGGAGGGCAAGCACAGGGATGATGATGGTTCACAGATGTTGTGGTGGTAGGAGATTTATGGGGACTATACATGAGTGGAGAAATCACATACTGTATAAAAATAAATAACAATGTAAGAAAAATTTAATAAAAAATGGATTTGTCCAAAAAAATGTTATGGAGACTCCCTCAAAAATGAAAAATAGAAATAGCATATGATCTAAAACAGCATTCCTAGAATTTTTTTCTTAGGAATAGGAAAACACTAATTTGGAAACATATTTGCACTCTGTATTCACAGCAGCATTTTTCACATAAACCAAGATATGTAAATAAACTACATGCCCATCAACAAATGACTGGATAAAGAAGATGGGACATTTAATGGAATACTACTGAGCTAATAAAAATGATGTAATCTTGCCTTTTGCAACAGTGTGAATAGAATTTAAGGTGATTAAGCTAAAAATATGTCAGAAAGTAACTACCAGATGGTTTCTCTCATATGTGCAATATAAGTAACCTGTTTAAAGCAAACAAATTTACAAAATACAAAAAATGCATTTCAGAGAGTGTGTAAAAATATGATGTTTACCAGAGGGAGGTGGTGAGGATGGGAAGACAGGGTAGGAGGGTCATTTGATAGTGTGGATGGTACTGGACTTTGGTGGTGGTGCAGGGAGGAATATACACATTGTCAAGGTATGAATCTGTACACCTGAAGCTTACATTGTATCCTAAACCATTAGTCAATCAATAAAATTTTATTAAATCAGTTTTAAAAGTAAACATCAAACAAAGCAGCCCATAAGACTTGCTCTCAATTTTAATTTTTCACATAAGATAATGAATCTTTCAATCTTTCCTCTGAAGGTCGAAAGTGAGTTAATTTCAAAATGATCTGACAACTGCAACATCAATTTTGGCATAATTGTGTTCAGAAAGAATTTTTGCTAACTTCTCAAGTCTACCTTAGGAATTGGTATAATAAATTTAGTGACAGAGTAAGCTATTACATACCCTCTGGCCATCTGTTTATTAGATTTAAGTAACTTAATTTTCAGAAATGAAACATTTGGTCAAGTGTCCATTCACACATAACAGATTGATGACATATCCATGGGTGAATATAAGTTTTCTCTCTAAGTCAGTGAGAAAATACCATTTGGAGATAAGGAAAAATAATTCTTGACTCAATTATTTATATAATTCTTATGCAATCAATGGAAACTTGTTGCTAAAGTTTGTTAGTTTTATTTTTATAAAAAACTATTTTATATAAAGAAAGCTTCAACTAATTAAGGATTTTAGCTTATGTGCACATTCTATTTTATGTTACATAAATTTCTGTTCTGTGTTAAACAGTATCTCATTGGTATTTATTTTCTTTAATAAAGTTGTTATATTATAAAAATGGAGCTGAGAACACATTCCATGTATTTAGTTATGATAAATCATAGTTTTATTTTTATCTTCTTTCTCCACTTTTGAGATTATTATGCACAAACATGAGAGGGGAGAAAGGGGAACTAGAATCAATCTATCTTGAACAGATTATTCAGGAGCAATGCAGTCTTAGTATGTGAACTTCTGACTTATTTTCTATCAAAATGGCTAAGTGATTTGGTTGATACTGAGATAAAAAGTCTTAAAAGAGATGAATCCAGGATTTCAATTTTAAGTGGCATGCAGAGCAGAAGTAAGAATTTTCCACTGTGTAGTGGTGTGGGTGGGGACATGAGATGCCTTTGTGGGAGGGAAAATACTGAGGCATAGCTGACTCTCATTCCTGCCAGTTTTCCAGTGTTGAGAGAAGAGCACAACAATTTATCCATTTTCCTATCAAAGTTGCAAATAATCTGAACTTTATTTATAGGTCTTAGAAACCATAATTACCTAATGTCTTATGAAAGGGGAAGTAAAATGTAAATGTCCTGATAGATACTAACAAAAAAGTCTTTTTGTAGAGAGATGATTATATAAAGACTTGTTAAAGATAACAACAAAATTAACATGAGAAGCTCAGCTATCTCTTCTAAATTTCTGATATCCCTGTCTAAAATTTAGATCAATGGAGCCACAATCAAATTCAATGAACCTGAAAACTTAGAAAAGTTCACCTTGCTTCTGGTAAGAACTGTTTTCTCTTATAAGCCATCTAACTGGACCATATATCTAGTTTTTTATTTAGAGTTTACTTTTATTTATTTCTGCATATAAGAACTGGGGAACAGGTCAGAGGTACAGGGGTGAGATGATTCGCCAGAGACAGTGGGGAGCAGAATAGGCAGATGTACTGAAATAGACTGCTGAGAGGAGCATGGGTGAGACAGGATAGGTGTTAGCTCCCTGGCCGGAGATCGAACTCATGCCAGTGTCTGGTGATATCTTGATAGCACTGAGACTTTAACCCCTGTGCCACCAGGCAGGCCCTGAACTGGACCATGTTTTACTTACATTTGACACTAATCAGCACAAAAGGATCCTGGCTTAATGCAGTTTAAAATTTTGTGGAAGAAAAAATACATTGAGGCATTTCAGTCTGATAACTTGTAATTCACAATTTAATATTGGATTTCAACTTAGCTATAAGCCTGTGTATTATATTAAGTAACATTAGCCAATGAAATGAAAAAATAAAGTCAATTCAATATTTGCATGGCAAAAAAATCAATAGAGTGTATGATATATAACTTCTGTGTTGCTATATTTTCATAAACTATCTATACATTTTTCATTATGTATCATAAACTCTGGAAGTACTTTATTCTAGTTTTACATTCCAGAGTTGCTGCAGACACATGATAAATATAATTAACTCTTCTCCTTTCCCTAAAAAGGAGAAACTAAATGCAGAAGGGTGAAGGAGTAAGCAGAAAATAACACTTAAAAAAATCTCCTCATCATCTCTCATGTTTCTAGCCGTTCTTTAACTTTTAACCTTCACTAGAAATTGTTCAGATTAGACACACAAATGGGAAAGTGTAAAACACAAGTTCTTGATATCCTAAGCCCATTTAGATCATACACTGAGGTGTACTGACAATATGTGCATATGGCTGAATTGGTTATTGTAATTTTCTCAGATTGCGGAATGATTTCTATCCAAAAGAACTTTGGAAAGACCTCCCACAGCAAGAATCTTGTATGTACTCCAGTACCACCCACCTCCAACCAAAGCCAGGATTTCAAGTTGAATTTAGGTGAAAGGGTATATGATTTGAACACCAGCAGCAAGGGTTTCAAAGACAAGACATTAATGACTAATACTTTTAAAAAAATGAGTGTTAGTAAACATCCTACCCACAAAGTATGACCCCCGCCCCTCCATGCCATTACTCAATTTGTGTTTAGATTTAAGGGAAAGGCAAGAATTAAAAGTATGTCATGTCCAAATAAGGAAATTGGGAGTTTGTACATCTTGATGTGTTTATCTTAAAGTTGAAAAATAGATCAAATATCTGACTTTGAGCTTTTATTTCTATTTGATATCGAATTCATAGCAAAGGAGACCCATCTGGAATACTTTTTTATTTTCTGTTAACCTACCTGGCTAGTAATATGGACATATGCACCAAATCTCATTCTGGTGTTAGATTTAAAGTGTCATTTTTAACAAATCCTATCACTGTGTTCCACTTGTGTATTTTGATGTTAGCATTTCAGAAGACAAAAACTCATAATAGTAAATGAATTGTGTAGATACATAATACTTCTGATTATGTATGGGAACTGCAGTTAGGCTTTAAATATAGAACATTATATGCACAGAGGTCAAATGGTGATATCTGACATTTGTTAGTGTTCTGTGGCAAAATTTACTTAACTAAAATACTCTCAAAGTTAATAAATTCTTAAGTAGGAGGCACCGCCATCTCTTATTAAGTGAAAGATTGGGCCCTCCGTGGTGGCGCAGCGGGTTAAAGCACTGCACTGAGAAGCTAAAGCCACTTCCGCATGAGTTCGATCCCTGCCTGCCCCGGAGGTGACCACATGGCGTGGCAGACCTCTCCTGACCCGCCCGCTGCTCCCCTCAGCAGTGTACTTCGTCCATCTGCCTGTTCTGCTCCCCACTCTGTCTCTGGTGAGGCCTCTCACCGCCCCTGAGCCTCTGGCCTGTACCCCAGTTCTGTATGTACAAATAAATAAATCTTTAAAAAAAATATATATATATATATAAAAAAAAAAAAGTGAAAGACTGTATTCGCTTTAAAGAGGCTGATGGCCTAGAAACAGTATACACTATTTTCTGAACTGTCTAACTGAGGTACTCTTAATCCCTAGTCCCTCCTCCATGAAGGAACTCACAAGATCTGAAAAACAGTTTGGGACACACTGATGAATACAACACTTTATAATTCAATGTAGGCCCACAAAATACTCCTGTGAGGCTGCATACCAAGTTAGATGAATTCTAATCCATAGTTTAGGCAATCAAGTTTAAAAAAATAGTTACCAAAATATGGAAAAGTTGACCCGGAACCTGGACTTTTGACAAACTATCTTCTTATCTATTTAGAAGTTGTTCTAAGTTTGCTTTCTTTTCTGTATATGAGTTCTGTGCTTTCTTCTAGCATATATACGCACAGATAGATGCTGTATATATATACAGACATATATACATATGTATACATACACTTTATACATACACACACACAGTATGTATGCACACACATACATATACCATACACATACTTTATCTATGGCCTATATTAGAGCATGAGGAAGAAAATAAGATTATTAAAACATAAACAATTTTGTGAAAATTTTAAGTGCCATAGAATATAAAGAAATATCTGAAGAAATAAACATATTAAATAAAACAAAAAGTATAAACTAACCTCTAGCTACATACCCAAAGAGAAAGCACTTAAATTTTGCATACTTTTCCCTAAATAAATAAAAATTGACTTTTTATGATTAAAAAACTCATTTAAAATTTTGCAAAATTTTTCATTTTCCCACCCACACTTAACAATATTTTTCTATCATGATTATATCTTTTCCACCTATTCCTAGCCATCTTACACTAATAGAACACAGTCATTTATTTATAAGATATATATTTAATCTTTCTCCATTAAACTGAGTTTTTGGACAAAAGAGTCAAAACAAAGTATACTTTATTGTCCCACTGGTGTGTTCTACAATTCTGTATCTTCCCAGTTCCTTTAGGTGTGGTCAAAAAATTCTTCAACAAATATTTACTGAATCACTATAGGGAACAAAAATATATCAAAGTGTCTTCAGTCCTACATCAAGTTTTGAGTAATTCAAGTCCTTTATTGTAATGACATAGGTTCTCTATAGGTTCTCTGTATATGGAATTCAACATCAAGTTATTTGAACTTCGGAGCTAAACATATAACTCAGTGGTTGTAAACCAGTAACATCTAATAAGTTAGAACCTTTGCTGACTTTCATAAAATTATTACACTCTATTATCGTGACATCTCTACCAGGTTTTCTATAGAAGGAAACTGAGGCTCAGAGAGCATAAGTAAATTGATGAGGCTCCAAAAAACTCCTATCTCTGAGATTTGAACCCACGCAGGCTGACTCAAGAACATAGGCTCTTTCAACACAATGTTATGTCTCTATCTTTTCCTTGTACTCACATGTATTTAGGAATGGGACTCTGCCTGTTCTAACTAGTATACCTCAGACCTCCTCCTCATCATACTACAACCCATTTGCACACATATGGATTTCTGAATGCTGCCTGATAGTCGTCTCAACATAGATGAATGAATAGAAGAAAGAGAAGCAGGACTTAGTAAGATCAGGGTTGAACTGAGAAGATCTATAAAGAAGCAAACAGCCACTACTGTTGCAGGATGCTTAGTCAAGTAGGATAAAGATAAAATGTACTCAAAGGGTGATAGCTGGGTGGGGAGAGAAAACAAGAGTAAGGCCAAAAGTACCTTGTATTTTATTTAAGGCTTGGAAGCTAAAGATGACAGGAAATTTATAAATCAGAAGTGAAAGTATATATCTGAAATAGAACAGTAGCAAAGGGATAGACCAGGCATCAGCTGTGTGAGTCAGTCTAGAAAACCTTCCCCACCCTTCATTTGCCTTCAGTCATAGTATACTTTTGGGGAATATAATAAATAGTGAGCAAGAAACCCCTATTCCCAATACAACTTGTCTTTTTAGGTCCAAAATGGTGAAGTCTCTTCTTTTGGTTAAAAAAAAAAAAATACAAGGTGAAGCAATGAGGTCTTTCAAAAACCAAACTATACGCAATCTTTCTTAGCTAACCAAACAATTAGCCATAAATAGTAACCACCATCTACAGTTTTGCTACCTGGCGGGACAATTATTTATGTCCTCATAATATCCTATGTTTTTATAAAATATAAGTTCACCAGGTATTTGCAAATCACCCAATATGTGCCAGGAAAAATTTCTAGTGCTTGAGCTATATCAGTAAACAAAATAAGGATATCTGTCCTTTTAATAGACAAATTCTAGTAAAGTGGCTGGGTGTGACAGACACACAGCAAATAGATAGGAGTAATAAATGCTTTGGGAAAAAGAAAACATCCATCAAAATAGAAGAATGAGGGGTAACAATGGGGAGGAGACTTGAATGAACTATAGTTTAAGTAGGATGTGAGAAAAGTGCTTATGCTGTTGATATTTGAACAAAGACTCCTGGGAGATGAATTTAAACTTCCTTGCTTCCCGAGCCTTAATTATAATCTTCCCTGAGAGACTGATATTTCTGACAATGGTAAAAAACGTGTTCAAATATTTCTTCCTTTGTTTTTATTTGGGAAACAGGATGAGTTCCCACTTACGAACTCATTTTGAAACCACTGACAACCTCATGATAAAGTATGAACTCATGAACCCTGTATCTGCATACAATTAAACTTAATATAAATAAGACTCATTGTAAGGTTATATGATTGAAAATTCAATGCATAACTATGTTGCAAATATTTAATTAAGCTGAGTGATCTAAGTTAACTACCTGTGATAGCAAAGGTCTGTGTTTCTTTATTCTTATGTATCCACTGGACTTAAAAATATTATTAACTCCTGATATGTCCTCAATAAATACCAGTTTGATAAATAAAGCAAAGAATGCTAGGGAACAATGTGGTCGAGTTATAGAGGATGAGGATTAAGGATTTTTCAGATTTTAGGCAACAGTATGAGAACTGTTTGACCTTTCCTTATTCTAAGAGGCAAAATTTTACTTTCAATTTAACCAAATTATTAGAAAAACACATGAAAAAAATTTTGCAAAATACCTATTTATTGTGTATGACTAGTTTTGTATCTTCTCTTTCAGGAGGAGAAAAGGAGGCTTGGTGTATGCTTAGGTGTATTTTATTTTTCATCATCACTACCTTCTACCTCAGAGTCAGCAAACGTTGACAAGTTTGCAAGAGACAACTGAAAGGCCTAGATACAGAAAATTAGACCTTTTACACATAGTCAGACTTCTGCAATTGCAAGTTTACCATAAACTTCCTCTCATGTCCTGTAAGGAAGGATAAATGTCTCTGTAAATATGCAGTTCCACTGGTAGGTCTCTGTATGGACACTGGGAGAATAGGAGCCAGGTTTGAGTTATCAGTTATTAAGTTTTTATATGTCTATTTCAGTTCAATGTTAACAAGTTAAGAATAAAAAAAATTTGTTTTGGTAGTTGATTAATAAGCATTATGAATCTGAATTGACATTTTAACATTAATGGTTATCTTCTTCCATAAAAGCAGAGAATATTATTATAGTTCTTTGTTTTACATTAATTGTCCAAAAGCACAAACATACCATTAATTTTTAAAATGCTATCTCAGGAAAGTCTATGCCATTTTCTGAGTTTTGTATGTATTTTTTTTTGTTGTTGTTGTGTACATGTGAGCTTTTTTAGGGCAAAAAAAATGTGTCTTTTAAACATTTTATTTAATGAAACTCAATAAATGGCAGCTAAATGAAATAATGAAGAAATGTGATCTTATTTTGTTTTGCTAACAATGTTCCAATGAATATTATTCAATAGAACTATGAATTAGAAATTATGATCACAGCTTGCAGGACAACTAGAGAATTAATGGGAATCATCAATGGTCTATACTGTCTAAACTGGATAGTTATATGGTGTACATTATTAAACAATCTCCCAAAATCCTTCTGGTTTCCAGAAAGTTTTAATGGTTACTTTATATTTAGTAATATATTTTATTAAGAAATCCTGGCTTCAAAAGAGGACTGTAACTAATGAAAGAGTTCAGCAATGTGTTCAGTGTTAAAGCAAGATACTGCGAGGCAAGGAATATATTAACAATATCAAGATGATCTGATTTTCAGACATATTACTCACTTACCTGATACGCTGACAGTCACAAACTCAATTCATGTAATTATCACAGCATAAAGGAGGAATGTTTATGAAGGATAGGTCATTTATAATATAAAACAAAATGGTCTCAGCATGTCCATTCTGAGCAAATGTGAAACATTATCCATTTAATGAGTATTAGTAATATATTAAAACCTAGAATTACACACATAAAAATGAACTGCTATCTGGCTTGAGGAGAGATACTACCCAGTTTGATACTTGGTCTGTCTTTTCAGTTATTTTAAAGTGTTCCTAAATAACTATGCTACAAATATTGGGAGTATTATATTTTTGTTGTTATTCTGCAGAAATTGAGGGAGTATTTAATAGTCCACAAATGAAAAACAAGGATATATATATACCTGTAGAATTGCAACCTCATTACGAAGCTGGCTTTCTTGCTTTGTTGGAAATCTTAATTTGTCAATGATTTTAATAGCTACATCTCTTCCTGTTTTACGATGTTTTCCTTTAAAATAAGAAAGGAATATATTAATATGATGCTATTAAATGTCATATATATTAAAGAATACCAGCATTTATAAAGCAACTGATAGGACTTATAATAATGATTCACTGAATAAATTAACAATTTTGAAGAGCAATGACTTATATCCAGAAATATTTCATTCTTAACAACATTATTCTAAATGAAATTCATAATATAAAGTTAGTCATACTTCAGAAGACAAATGAACTGGGAAATTAAAAGTTATGTGTATCAACCAAACAATATCTTCCTATAAAGTATCTTTTAGAAACAAGATATTGAACTATATAATGTAGAACATAAATCACCAGTGAAAGTATTCTCCATAAGAAAATAAGATTTTAAAATGAGAATAAGTTAACATATATGTTATAATGTAAAGAATAAAGTATTATCTCTGCCACATACTAGCTTCTTGATTTTATCAAATCACTTACACTTTCTGAATTATAGGTTCCTCCTTTTCCAGGGTAAGGATGTTCTGATAATTAGATGAAATAAGACATGCAAAGAACACACAGTGCCCAGATACATTTCCATACTCAACGATGTCACTTAGCATCGTTATCACCATCACCTGACAGGCCCTTTATCTATGTTATATCATTTTATTCTCACACAAAAAGAAAAAAAGTTATAGGGAACCTAAGGCATCCTCAAGTTCTTAAATTCTACAATTCCATAATGCAGTAGGTATATTCAGGAATAGACTGTCTATTGTTGAAATGGAAAATGACAATTCTGATAATGAAATATGTATCTAATTACTCAAAAAGTCTATCCCAATTACCTTGAAATTCCACTGTCCCAAGATCTGTTGTAGATTTTGTATTCTTTCCTTCTGCGTCCTACTTTATTATTCCTTCTGACTCCTTCGAGACAAGCTATTTTCACGTTTCTACTTCTGTAACATAACTCCTTATTTTCAACTCACTAGAATCTCTATTCCAAATCACACATTGGACTTGAGTATCTTTCACCAAGGTCACAGTTTCTTTTGTATCTGTTTCTTTCACCTCAGTATTGAACATCACTTCTGAGACTGTTCTTCATCCCACCCGTGCCTAATCTTAACTCCTTCTCTGTGGAGACCTCCTCTGCCTGCCCCTTCAGTGTCAGATACTGAAAATTATTTGGCATCTGCTGACCTGTCCAACTTCACTCTTCACCCCTGCTTCACTCCCACACTGTGTGCTATGTGTAGTCATGTACATTTATTGTGCTCTAAGTGACTTTGCCATGCAGTTACCATACCATAGAGCAATATTGTGTGAAATACTTATTCTCCCCAGTTACACTGTTATGTGTTAATAAAAAATATAATGATGACTGACTTCTTCTGACTCACTGATAGCTTTTATCAAAAAAAATTAAGCATTTAAAAAATCAATTATCACTCTGTAAAATAGAGTAGACCTTAACTAATTTTAAATAAAAAAATCAGGATAACATGTAATGCATATAAATATTGAATAAGACATTGTGATTATTCTAGAGCATCTCCACCTCACAAAAAAATATATTTCATTACTATTTTTATTAAGGATCTGAAAACTTGACTCTTGATATTTTATCTAAACAAACCAATATTGCGGTTTTGGGTATAGTTTGTCAACTATCTTACGAGAAATTTCTAAATTGATAAAACCCAGAGACAGACATAAACATGTTATGCATATGTCTTATCTTTAACTTTTACTCAGAGATATTTTTTCTAAACAATAGTAGCTAAAATTTATTGATAAAAACACTTAGGGAATTAACCTACCTCCGTAGACAATTCCAAACTGTCCAGAACCCAGTACTTCATCAGGAAAAATTTGATATACAGTGCTGATATCCTAGAAGAGCAAGTCCAATGAAAACAAACATGAAGTGGTACAAAACATTATCCCTAATAATTTATACACCTTTATTAGACACATAATAAGTATATTAAACATTTATAACACAAATACGAATGGTAGATGGAAACTATACCACTACTACAGTATTCAAATTAAGTCCCCAATTAATGCAATTTTGTAATATCTTCAGCACTAATCTGCTTTTAGAAGCAGGTATTTTTTTACTGTTTCATTGAGAGAAACAGAACTCAAAGGTGTACAATGCCATTTATTCTAAGCACTCAAAAGTGATTTGCTTATTAAAAAGGTTATTTGGAAATATCAGGTTAAACAATCATGGCTCCCAATCACAAGTCTGAGTCTGATTCCAACTACTTTATTCTCTATGGCTAGACTGCTTAATCTAAACTAAACAAAGAGGGAAATAAATAACTGAGAGTCAGCAGCACTATGAAAGGATGGCTTAACTATGAACTTTTCACGGTTGAGATAAATAAGTTCTTCCATTTCTACCACCTTTGAAGGTATCAGGTTTCGACTGTCTATTTGTTTCTCTTTGTAATAATCATTGTTAAGTAAAGCACAATGTTTGATTTATATTACAGAAGGTGAATGATGACTTCATTCATAGAAGAATGATACACTACTTTTTCATTTTAACATATTCTAATTAGAACCTGTTGAATTTTCTGCCTATCCACCTCTTATACTCTTTGTCCTTTCAAAACATAGTCCTTTTTACATTAAACCCTTCCCCCTTTTTTCCCATTCCTTTGCCCTCCCCTCAAAATCAGCTACAAGTTTTCTCCATACTGTGACCCTTTCAGTGTCCACAGGGTGAGTGTAAGGTTGCCTAGTGATGACAAAAGAAATTACTACTCCAGTGCTCTAAGTCTAAGTGACTCCATCTGCAAATTAATGGTTCAGTCATAATTTTCAGTGGACACAAAGGCCAGTTAATAATCCCAAAGGTATCTAGGAATTCCCAACCAGCTTATAGGTTAGTCTTTATTTATTTCCCCATTACTTCTCTGTATAAGCAAGAACCATAGGAAACTGCAGGTGTTAGAAATCTATCACATGACTGACAGCACGAGACTTCAAATCTTCATTATGTTATCTTCATAGTTCTCTAATTCATCTTAGGCTTTTGGCATATGCCAATACAGCAAAGGTTGCAAAACCCTAGCTCGTAGGAAAAAGTTTTGTGGCGTTTATTCTTTCAAAAATAAATTTAGATCAGTGTAAATAAGGCTGTAAGCTTTTTAAAAACTCATTCGGCATTAGGTAAAGCAGATAAAATACAGTGAATGGACTGATTCATAGGATGAGAGGGAAAATACCTTAATAATTTTGGGTGACAATGCACAGCTATAAGGTATATCAAGAATAGCAAACATAGGACAGAGTGATCTTTAGCTTCAAAAACTGAGCTGAAAGGCAAGGAGCTATTCTATCACAGATACCAAAGGTGCTATAATATGTTTCCATTGTTTCTGATTCATACAATTTCCTGAGGTCTCCTTGATATGTACAAGTGACTGAAAAACCATTTGCAATTTCTTGCATACTCATCCTGCAGCCAGGGAATAAGAATAATGCTTATATGAGCTCCTCACCCACATCAAGGAATTTAATGCATTTGGCATTATGTTGTATCAATCATTAATATTCCAATACTAAGATGGACAAATGTGAAAATTTATGCCTTGTGTTATAATTGCCTTTTTCAGATCAATAATGGATTTTTATCTCTACACTACATATTATAGCAAATCACCAGAAGAATCCATGTAATATAACATTCCTAAAGTCTTTATGGAAGAAATACATACAAGTAGACCCTATTTTGCTTTTTATAAAGTACTGGAAAATTAAAATGTTAGATAAATATCTATTTTTGGTGCTTCTGTTTTCTAACAACATATCACATTACCAATTTTTATATTAGTCATACTCACCACATTTTCTTGAATCTGGCAATTTGATACTGAAATACTCACAGAAATATCTCCTAGAAATACATGTTAGAAAATACACAAAAATAAGAAGGGTAATAGCAAAACACGCAAATCCATATCTACTAGTCAAGTTACAGGATTGTTTTCAAGTACATCATCACAATTAAGATTTTTATAGGGAAACACTTATTAGGATATTTCTTACCTTTTAAAATTAAAGATTATTCAATTGCTCACTTTGAAAAATATGTTTTACACTTTAAAGATTAGAGTAAAAAATCTCGGGTTTGGCCCTCCCTGGTGGCACAATGATGCAGAACTGCAAGCCAACCACAGCCACTTCAAGCAAACTTTGATCCCAGGCCTCTGAGGTGATCCACATGGTGTGGCAGACCTCTTCCTACCTCTCCTGCTGCTGGCTTCAGCAGTATACTTGTAAATCTGCCTGTTCTGCTTCCTGCTCTGTCTCTGATGAAGCCTCTCACTGTCCCTGCATCTCTGGCTTGTATATCAGTTCTGTATACATAAATAGATCCAAACAAACAAACAAACAAAAAGACTTGGATTCGAATACTGGCATGTTACTCACTTCAAAGCTCTGGTACAGCTGAGACAACTCATTCTCTCAAAGGAGTATGTTCTCACTTGCAAAAAGGTAAAGCATTACCATCTACCCGATGGGGACTCAGACATAAAAGAAAAGTCTCATGTAGTGTTTTGCAAAATTAATGTATAGAGTGGTTTTAGAGATAAATAAAAAAAAATTAATCTATCATCACATTATTCATTATAACATAAAAAATAGTTTCTTAAAAGCTTAATTGTAAAAAGTCATTATGAAATTTAAAATCACACTTTTAAAAACAGATACTTCTCTAAACTGTGTGTTAAAAATAATTTCTCGGCCCTCCCTGGTGGTGCAGCGGGTTAAAGCACAGCACAAAGAAGCTAAAGCCGCTTCCTCATGAGTTCGATTCCCGTCTGCCCCGGAGGTGACAACATGGTGTGGCAGACCTCTCCTGACCCGCCTGCTCCCCTCAGCAGTGTACTTCGTGGATCTGCCTGTTCTGCTCCCCACTCTGTCTCTGGTGAAGCCTCTCACCGCCCCTGAGCCTCTGACCTGTACCCCAGTTCTGTATGCACAAATAAGTAAATCTTAAAAAAAAAAAAATTCTCAGTACTTGATCTATGTTGCATTTTGGTAAAATCTATCACATTCTACTAATGTGTAATTCTACTAATGTGTAGAGTTTCCTTCCTGGGGTAAATCTATCTAGTTACTAAGTACTCTGCAACCCCTAATACTCTGCACAATGGGGTTTGGGGTGAGAGATATGTTAATTTATATTTTCAAATAACAAGACTGTCATTTTGGCTCAAGATGACTAGATTACTTCTCTTATGATCAATTGCTCTAAGTTTCTGATATTGCTCTCTACATAGGACTTACATGAATTTGTTCAAATTTTAATATAAAATAAGATAATTTAATGAATGAAATGTCTTAGTATGTGCAGCAGTTCCTGTAAAGATATCCCATGTTCTCCAATAAACTAAATCATCTTAATGAGGTTTTCCTTATCTGTTTTACTGAGTTAGAAAACTAGCGACTCACTGTGTGAGTTGGTTCCCGACCCCACGGCGGAGCCCTTGGGAACGACAGGCATAAGGGCATGCTGGATTGCCATCTCCCACATCCTGGCCACATCTGCACCAACGCCACTGGTAAGGACACTATTATTTGGTGGTGGGCTGGAAGGAGTGATCACATTTTCTCCCACGTAATACACTACATTTGCTGTAGTGATTTCAAAACAATGAGGATTAGTCCCATTAGGAATTAAAGCTGAAGGTTTTGCTGGTTCCAGAGATAAAATTTCTGATAAAGGAATTTCCTATGGAAGAGAGAATATCCTTGATGTTAGATTATGAAAAAATAGGTGCACTTTCAAATAACATAGCCAACTGAATAGTTGCAGTGTTTCCAAAAACAATTTAGATATTCAAAAAAATAATCACTACATTGTCTTCTGGAGATACGGAATGACAAATTTTTAATTTAAAAATTAATGAGATTTTCTTCTGTTCACTGAGCAAAGTGAACAGAAGTGGTCATAGGGAATTAACTCTTTTGACATGCATTAATTTTAAGGGAACACATCTGTAAGATTTTCACTATGAATTTCTTTTGCAATCATATTTCACTAGGAGTATGTTATGCTGTATCTGTATTATTTCATGTAGAGAGAATGAACACTGTTCCAAATATTTCTCAGAAGAATGCATTTCTTATGAATATTGGCAGTGTATGAAAGCATTACCTGAATTTCTTAACCCAGGTATGCACTGCAGAGGTGTTTATAAAAAGCTGGATGTGTGGATTAACATTTAGGTAATCTGCTGTGACCCTGAATTTTCTAGTTTCGTAACACTTCTTTGCTAAGAATAAGCTTCCCCTCCTCCATCACATCCCATGGGGCTAGAAGCACTTCCCAGGGAAATTTGGTATACACAGATGACTTTATGGCTCACAACCTGGATGTGTAAATTGCACAGAAGGAAGAGTCTCTCTTGGAGCAAACATAACACTAGTCCTATCTGCTTGTTATATTTTACACTTCTGATACTCTATAGTTCTAGGGAAAGTGGGTATGGCACCCCAATTACGAAAAAAGAGAACCTTACCTTGTAGTACCTGCTTCCTGTGTCATTTTGAAAAAGGGTAATACACTTGCTATCCAATCTCCAATAATGCCTTTTACGCTGAAACAGAGGTCAATTTCATGATCTTTTAACAACTTCATAAGTACTCGATGAAATCAAGACATTTTCCCAAATGGAGACACATATTTAATGGTAGAAAGCATATGGGTTTTGGACCTGAAAGACTCACACTCAATTTCAGCTCCTATAGGATGGTTAATTAACAAATGCATGGTAACTGTGTGTAGATTAGAGTTATGAGTTAAAAGAAAGATGTATTAACATTTAGACAGTGCTTGGATTTTTGAACATGCAAATTAAATAGGCCCTTCCTGGTGGTGCAATGGATTAGGATGCAGCACTGCAAGCAAGCCACAGCCACTTCAGTGCAAGTTTGATCCCCACTCCGGAGGTGACCCACATGGCGCAGCAGACATATCCTGTCTCGCTGTGTGCTCCCTCAGCAGTGTACTTCATCCATCTACCTGTTCTGCTCCCCACTCTTTCTCTGGTGAATCCTCTCACTGCCCTGGCACCTCTGGTCTGCACCCCAGTTCTGTATGCATAAATAAATAAATAAATAAATAAATAAATAAATAAATAAATAAATAAATCCATACGTTGTGCCATGTGGATCTGCTCTGGGGCAGGGATTGAACTCACACTGCAGCCGCTTAGCTTCGCAGTACAGCTCCAACTCACTGTGCCACTAGGGAGGGCACAATAAATAAATCTTAAAAAAAAAAAAAAGAACATGCAAAGTAAATAGAAAACACCATCACTTTCAAATTTATTTGATAGCTTGAATAGCTAATGATGTATCTGTAGTAAAAAATAAAAATGCTTACTAAAAGATAGAATGTTTAGATATTCGCATTATTTTAGGACAAAAGGAACACCATGTTAACCCAGCCAGGGTTCTCACATCAACTAGAGGTTGAAGAGATCTGAATCTTATAACAGAATTAAAGAACATTTTGTTGTATGGTAGGGTTGACACCATGAAACTAACTTCACAAAGTTAGGAAATTGCCTCAAATAACTCCACCATCTTCTAGGCTCATTACAGAGGTAAATTCCCATTGTTTGTTAACTAGGTCCTTAGTCACTGTAGGAATATGCTGCATGAATTCAAGGTGTGTGTGTGTGTGTGTGTAAGTTTTCATCTTTTTTAAACCAAAAAGCCTTAGCAATATACTTGGTCTCTTCCAAAATTAATTTTAGAACAGTCAAATACATTAAATATGCTTTAAATATTTCACATGATGAACTAATGGCGTTCAACAAAAAATCATGTGAATCTCTCTCCAGCAGAAAAGGTGGAGATTATAGATCAAGAAATTAGGTGTCTAGTTATTTAAAGAAGTTATGAGGATCTTATAGATAGGAGGTGATAAAGAAAACACTACTAGTGACTTAGAAAAAGTTTATCACCAAATGCTGATTTGTTTAAATTTAAAATGTGTTGATCAATTTCTTTTATCTCTTAAATACATGCAAAACCTCATTCATCAACTATTAGAAAATCCTGATACAGTGAACAGAATCAGATTACACTGAAATATAAGATGGAGCCCTCATTCATGGCACAATGGGTTAGGATACAGCACTGCAAGCTAGCTGCAGCCACCTCAGTGCAAGTTCAATCCCTGGCCCTGGAGGTGATCCACCTGGCGCAGCAGACCTCTCCTGACCCACCCGCTGCTCCCCTCAGCATTGTACTTCATTGATCTGCCTGTTCTACTCCCTCCTCTCTCTCTGGTGAGGCCTCTAAATGCCCCTGCACTTCTGGCCTGTATGCCAGTTCTGTATGAATAAATAAATAAATCTTAAAAAAAAAAAAGATGTTGGTTTTTTATCAAATAAAGCATAGAACTGGATCAGTTTTAAGTAAATACTTAAATATTTAAGATGTACATAATATTTATCTTTTCTCTCTCTCTCTCAAAAGAATTCTGAATTACAGAGGAACATTCTGAAAACACCTACTATCAATGACATTAAGTGGCAGCTAGACACTCAAATTGTTTGGAAATCTTCTCTATTAAATAATAGAGATCAATGATTTTGTTTTCCCTATTATTACTGTCTCCACTTTTTCTAACTTGTTGCTCAATGACATCTGATACCCAGAGACTGTCAATGTTCACTTGACCTTATGCCTGACCTGCAGGATTACTCCTGGTAAATCAGACACCCAGAGGTCTTCACAGGGCATTCGCAACTCCTCTACTTAACCAATGGGGTTAATGAGGGAGAAGAGAAACATACTGGCTGTGTATCTTACCAGTGTGTCTTTGCTGGTGTAGTGGACCATCCATCCTTCTTTCATTACTGTGCTGCTTTTCCTCTTTGTGTGCTTGACAGACTGCACTACTCGCATGAGTGGGATATTGTTGCTTGTTGATGGACTTGAAAAATAAAAATATTTTAGGAAAGAAATTTAGGATCTAGATATTCCTTCTTGCATTAAGCTTTATTCTAGTTATCTTGCATAAAGCTTTATTCTAGTTATTTCAAAATGAAAGTCAAATATATTTTAGTTAAATATATTGTCAATGTATCAGGGTTTAGAGTCTTAGTTGCTCTGAAGAGTGAGTCATAGGTACTTTATATTTACACTTTAAAATCCTGAGGCAGGATAATAAGCATGTTAGTATTAAGACTGAACTGTATGTTGTTCAATTTTGGGGCAAACATTACGTAGATTACTATTATACTGTACTGAGGTCACAGAATTTAGAATCATACAAAAGCTTGTTTATACTACGGGCAAAATGTTATCATCTATAGATTTTATCATTTAAAATGAAATTTAACTTATCTGCATTCTTTCATCCTTAGAATCTGCTCTTTAAACCACCTTGTAAATGACTACTATTATAGAATTATGCTAAACTTATTTCCTGAAATCATATGCAGTGTGGTAAACCAATGTTACCTAAATAAAGGGAAAAAATAAGTACAATGTGATTATGCAGAGCTTTGACTTTCCCTGAATTGATGAAGGAAGGAAAAAAACTAGACATATACACAGTTAATGTATAAATACATTAACTCAATCAAGAAAATCTCAATATGGGAGAATTAGATCACAGACATGGCTAGACATCATATTATTGGTAAGTATTTGCTGTGACAAATATTTATTCTGTCATGAATAATAAAATATCATAAGCTTGTGTAGGCACAGTCAAGAGGTAATCTTATTTAACTGAGTTACATTTTAGGGCAAAGTTTTTACATATAGAGGAAAGCATTGGTTTCTAGTCCTCAATCTCAAGTGAGAAAGCTCTGCAGCCTGACAAGCTATACATTTTTGTTTCTAGTCTTTATTGTAAAAATGGAATAAAAAATGTATTGTCCAATATCAAGAAAATATAATAAAAATAAATTACTTATGGACTAATGCTGACCCTTCCATCTCTTTCTCTCCTCTTCCTTCATCTCTTCTTCCTTGTTTCTCCCTCCCTCGTCCCCTTCTGTGTACATATATACAAAAGCACACCCCCCTTGCCCCTTTAATACCAAAGAATTGCATATCTTAGGATGGAGCACAAGCCTAAGATTTCTAGTATTTTAAAAATATTTCTTATGTCATTAAGTGAGAATAAAATCCAATCATTTTACTGTTCTAGTCACATGAACAACTTCAGTTTGTCAATGATTACAGCATTGGAAAAGGGACACAAAAATTTGAATGTGTGTTATAAAATAAATCAGAGGTTAGGGAATTTTTTTTTTTTCTGTAAAGGACCAGGTAAAACATTTTAGGCTTGCACAATATGTAACTTGATTACTGCAGGGGGAAGAAACCAAAGACAGTAGACTATGAGTGGACAGGGCTATGCATTGATAAAACTTTATTAAAAAAAAAAAAAAACAGAGCAGCACAACTTGGCCATAGCACACTGACCTCTGACATAAACATAAGTGTCACTCAGTAATCAAAAATCAGAGATAATTAGATCACAATATATAACCTCACACACTTTTGAAATAAAATTAAGAATGAGGTACAAATATATGTGCTGTTTATGATAGTAGGTTGCTCAGATGGTCTCTACTGAGCTTGGCTTCTCATCAGTGTTCCATACAGAGATATGGAAAAGCATCAAATCTAATAAATGTGTGGATGGCAAATAAGAGATGTCTTACATGCAAATAAAATGCTCAAAGGATGGGGGTGGGGATGTTGGGAAAGCAGACACAGAAACTACTTCTCTCAGGAATCCAAACCTCCTTTAGAATATAGTTCATTCATAAGCAAATTAAATACACGTTCAGTCTCTTTTATGACAGACTGAAACACAAAAAGCTCTAAAAATTAAGTACCTCTTGGGGCCACCATTTGGGGAGGTGGGGGGTGCGCTCCTCACCTGATGGTCCTGTTGGAGTCCTCGTGGTCAGGGTCTGGATCCTGCATTTCTCCACTATCAGCATGGCCTTCTGCTATCACCATCTCAGCATCTTGGACCATTGCCTCTTCCATGTCATCCATGAGCCCACTGTTTCTTTCACTGTCATTGTCATCACTCCCTTCTTCCATGACCACATCCGACTCTGCACCAGGACTAAGCAAATCTAAAAAAAAAAAAAATTTTTTTTGCAAAGATGAAGATCAACTTACAATCCTGAAGCCAGGTTCTAGAGAAAGTTAGGCAATCCAAAAACAAAACCATTGGAAACCCTAAAAAAAAAAAATCGTGTGAAGAATACCCTTTTACTGTTTTTCTACTCACAAGCCTCTGAATTTACAAAAAGATGAACATGTAATTTTATAGGCAGCTGCTTGTTTTTCATGCTTTAAACTTAAAAACACAGAGAGCCCTGGGAAGAAGCCAAAGGTAGGAGAAATGCAAGGTGCTAGGAGCCAAGTGATGCTAGGCCCAAGAGGAAACTGTGGTGTTGGGAGCCCAGCGTTGGTGAGAAAAAGGAAAACCAGGGAAGAGGACGGGAACTTTCCCTAAAAGAAGACTCAAGGTCATTGATGCTTGCCAATCTAGTAACTTTTTAAATCATGAATTCTAATTATTAAATTGGTCAAAAAACAGCAGCTTTTAAAAATTTAAGATATATGGTAACATTGAATTGCATCATCATGTATACAGTTGCTGGGAATGCAGTAAACTGTAATTACTGACTAATGCAAAGTATTTATTTTAAAATTAGAAAATAGAGTGATCACATGCCGTAAGCTGCCAAGTTTAGAAAATTCACATTTTACTGTATTTTTTTCTAGCTGTCTGGGAAAAAGCAATTTAAAAGTAATCAACAATAACAAAAGCTGCACTGTTTCCCCTTAGTTCCAGTTATCAAGTACACATTGACATTTTCTGGGCCTGAACAAAGTCAATAAGACATGCCACAGAAAGTGGGAAAATAGCCAAACGTTTCATTTGGCAGCAAGTACATGAATCTTCAAGACAGAAACTAGTATGGGAATTTTTTCTAGAGAGGTTTCCTTTCTTTTAAGTATATATTTTTTTTTCAGAGAAGAAAGTTCTAGGGCAACAATAATCATTTTAGCAGCAAAAATACTCAACATTTTCTCTGGTCTTCTGTCACAGTTTCTGTCCATAGGAATCAGAAAACTGATACCAGACTGAAGGCAGGAAACAGTTCATAGCATGGGAAGAGCTGCCTGAGATAGCAAGTCTATCATTGAGTAAGGACCTACTAGGAATATTGTTTGGGGAGAAAATGTGATCTGCTACTTTAAAACATAGCATTTTTCTTAGAAGTCTTTCAGAGTTAATTTAAGCAGTTAGTTTTCACCAAAGAATATGGTCATATATTAAAGAGAATGTGGATCTCCTCCGGGGCAGGCGGGGAATCAAACTCATGCGGAAGTGGCTTAAGCTTCTTTGTGCTGTGCTTTAACCCACTGCGTCACCAGGGAGGGCCCAAGAATGCTACTTCTTAATTGGATGAATTAAAGTTCTTTTAGTTATCATAAAAGATGCAAATATATAAGGAAGCAACTTGGCAGAGAAAGGAAGTGAATAATTATTTATTGCTGGTTTCATCAGTTCATCTCTGTGATTCTTCTCTTCCAGTTAACTTCTGTCTCAATGCTCAGAATGAGAAGAGAAGAAGTAGAGTTGTAACTTGCAGGCCTTGCAACAATTTCCACATTTCTGAACAAACTAAGACAGGGATATAGGATAAGAGACAGAGGGAAGAGATTCTAGACATCCAAATTTTCAGCACTAGCTATCCCTATATAAAAATCAAAAAATATCTTTAGGATTTTTTTCAAAATTCAACTTTGCTTTCCTACAATACAGTAAGACTCAGACCCACACTTTCCTTTGGGGTTAGGTTAGGTTACTAATATCCAGGTGAAAGCCATAAGTAAAAGCAAGAAAATAAATAAAATAAAGGTAAAATAAAATAAACAAACATGGATGAAGCAAAGACCCGGATGCCCACGTTACCCACCTCCGTTGATGGTCACTTCACCAAGGCAGTTGTTTGGTACTTTTGGTGCACAACGTTTATGACAGTTGAATCTGCAATCTAATCACAAGGATTTTAAAAGAAAACCAACAAAACCAAACTATTTATCAGAAAGAGAAGTTGTGAAGAAAGAACAAGAACAGTCATGTTGAATGGATTGGGATTAACAAGAAGATCAGAGTTTGGCCAGAGACAAATTTGGAGTGGCAATAGCAACCTTACCTTTGCACTGCAAACCCTGCCTGAAGAGTCCCTTGAGAAGTTTCTTGCAGTACTGGCAAACTGTGGGCCGGGTGTACGAGTGGATGACAAACGTGTGCGGCACTTTAACTTTAGACATCAAAATCTTGTCAAGCTGAATTGGTCTTCCAATGTATGACTGAGAATTTGACCTCTTCTCTCGACCAATGAATGATTCTGATGGTGACTTTTGCTGTACATTTGTAAAAACAAGAAAGGATGAAAAGAGTAAGACTACTATTTGATTTGCATATTTATGTATTTTTAAATTGTATTTTATTTTATGGTTGCATATTCCTTAAGAATGAGAAAAATAAACTTTCTGTTAATTAATGTAATATCCCTCTTTACTTCCTAATTGAGTTACCTTGTTTTTCATAGTACAAAAACAAGAGATCAGAATACTTGAATAAGATTTCCAAAACTTTCAGTAAATTTGTGTCTTTAAACATGTGCTTTAATTTTATTAAAAAATAATAAAGTTGAATATAAAAGGTTAAAGTTATGATTCCTCATTCATATTAAAGAGAGTGAAAAGATGTTATTACTTTTATAATTGAAAATATAGCAAATTGTGGACTATACAACAAATATCATTGTTTTGGTAATAATTTTATCTAAGTACTCTTGTCTCTCATTCTATTTATGTTATTGGACCATTCCATGGTATCTCTTTATAAATGCATTTCAAAATTGTCAGAATAAAATAGGAATTATTTTTAATAGTTATTATAATTATATGAGTAATTTATTAAGTTTCTATTATTATTATTGTATTAATCAATATAAAAGATAGGCCTTGTTATCTACAGTTTGGGCTTCGAACTTATGTTTTTTGCCTCCTGAGATCTTGCAGTATTATCTTAACTAACTTCTAATTTTGAATGAGTATGAACAAGATGTGAAACAAATCATGTTTGCATGTAATTTCCGTCCATTTCAATGCTTATCTATAACAAAGGTAATGCTACTGATGGGGAAATTCTGATTCATAGTTTCACTAACTTTAAAAGAAATCTGAGATGAGGTTCTACACAGCAGTATTCTCTTTACAGTCACAATTACAACTCTGTAAAAGAAAATTGTAAAGCATAATCATTCTAGAAAGTCCCAACTCTTTTGAGAGTCTAGTCAACTTGATATATCAAAGATTTTCCAAATTAGAACTATAATTGAATAAACACCATTAATGAAAATTGAAAAAGTAATTAAATCTACAGGGGTATGTCCCTGTACCATATACCCCTTTTTCAGTAACCCACACAAACTCAGATTTAAGCATGGACAAAGATGTTTTTTCCATAGTTGGAAAGTTTCAACACTCAAAATAAAAGCTGACCTGAAGTTACACTTATTTAACAGACTTAACATGTTCTCAGATTTGGAAAATCCTATAAAAAGTTGACAAAATCACTCTTCAATTATTTGCCTTAATTTAAGATACTTAATTCCAGGCTGTCTTCAAAATAAGCATAACATAGGTCTACATACTTTATGGTGGCATAATTTCTTTTAGAAGAACAAGAGGAAATCTGATAAACTTAATGTTTTATTCTCTTTAGACACTGTAATGTTCATATAAACATTGCCAAAAACTATAAGGACCAGATTACTCTTGACAAGTTTTTCATTTATTATCTTCAAGGCAGATTACATAAGGAATTTTAAAATGCTACATAAGTTTAGGGAAAAGAAATTGACTGTCAGTTTTTGGTTCAGAGACTGTACCCACATATATGCAGGCAATGATGAGATTCACACATCCACACGTGTCCATGGCACAGAATAGCAACTCACAAACTACATAATTTATAGACAGAAATTAGACTTTAATAGGATTTAAGATTTCATAGCAAATTAAGATGTTAACAGCATTCAGGATATCTTAAGATTAAAACCAGCTGGCAATATACCAAAGACACTTACTACTTTTTCTTATAGTTTCTCATATAATTAATCATTTCATTGTGAACAGTATTTTGAAATGAAAAAGTGAAATGTTAAAATCTTGAGACAGGTGAATATATGGTCACTTCGTATATGGGAACTACTAACACCTAGAAAGAGGCTGAGTAATTTTACTGGTTAAAAAGAAAGAGTAGAAAAAATCTTATGTTCTATTTGCAGGGTATACATTTCCATGTGCTTTTCCTTATCATGAAGCAAATCTAAAAAGGCAAGGCAAAAATGAAAGACTGGGTCACTAGCAAATACCTTTGTAAATATTCATTTCATCATAATGTAAAACAAGGACTCTGCTGATATATACCAGCTTTTGAAACAAAAACAAGAACCTATGAAATAAGAAGAATCTTGTCTATAATCATATTTATCATTGTTTGTCACCAATGTTTAAGAACCACCATTTATGTAATGCTTTTAATTGTTATTTAAAATTTTTTCTAATGAACTGAACACAAATGATATGCTTCTAAGTAATTTCAGAAACAGTGACATATTTTATTTATTAATAATGTTCGGTTGAGGGCCCTCCCTGGTGGTGCAAGGGGTTAGAGCACAGCATTACAAGGTGGCTGCAGCAGCTTCAGTGCGTGTTCAATTCCCCTCCCGGAGGTGACCCACATGGTGCAGCAGACCTCTCCTGATCCACCTACTGCTTCCCTCAGCAGTGTGCTTTGTTGATCTGCCTGTCCTGTTCCCCACTCTGTCTCTGGTGAATCCGCTCACCTTTGGCTTGTACCCCAGTTCTGTATGTATAAATAATCTTTAAAAAATAATATTCAGTTGATATTTTAAGGAAAAAAACTTCATTTACATGAAGTTTTCTTTGAAGGTATCAGTAGCAGATAGGAAAATTACATAGTATTTTTAGTTTATGTACCAAGTGACAGAGTAGACAAAAATTTAGAGATAGGTAGCTTTTAAAGGAAATATATGCTTATAAGAATTTTACTGATGTAGATATTTGGGGGGAGACTTCTGATTACTATTTCAATTTCTTTGTTTATAATTGGTTCAAGTTTTCTATTTTTTCCTGATTCAGTCACAGGCCATTAAATGAATTGTATCATGTCATTAAAGATGAACTCATAAAAATTCTACCCTTACAAAAGAGTGGGAAAGAGGAAATACTTCCAACATATTTTATGAGGCCAATGATATCCTAATACCAGAGCCAGAAAAAGACACCCAAAAAAAGAAAAACTACAGACCAATCTTAGCAAACAAAATTTAACAGTGCATGAAAAGGACTATATATCTTGATCAAGTGGGGTTTATTCCAGGAACACAAGGATGATTTAACATCTGAAATCAATGTAATTCACCAAAAAAAAAAAAGGGGGGGGAGTTAAAATTCATTGATCATATCAATAAATATTGAAAAATTATTTATTAGGAGTCAATACCCATTTATGAAAAAGGGACAGATGGAACATATTTCAACTTAATAAATAGTGATAAGTGGTAAACCAGAACTAACATCATTATCAATGGTGAAAAAGTGAAAACTTTCCATTAAAATCTGGTATAAGACCCTCCCTGGTGGCGCAGCGGGTTAAGCACTGCACTGAGAAGCGAAAGCCACTTCCGCATGAGTTTGATTGTTGCCTGCCCCGGAGGTGACCACATGGCGCGGCAGACCTCTCCTGACCCGCCCGCATATCCCTTCAGCAGTGTACTTCGTAAATCTGCCTGTTCTGCTCCCCACTCTGTCTCTGGTGAAGCCTCTCACTGCCCCTGAGCCTCTGGCCTATACCCCAGTTCTGTATGCACAAATAAATAAATCTTTAAAAAAAAAATCTGGTAGAAGAAAGACAAGGATATCCATCTTCATTACTACTATTCAACATAGTAGAAAAAGAAAATAATATAAAAGGAGTCCAAACTGGAAAAGAAGTAAAACTATTACTATACACATGTTACATGATAGCACACTAAGAAAATCTTAAAGACTTCATTAAAAACACTAATTGAAACAAAAAATTAGTACAGCAAAGTGGCAGGTTTACAAAGTCAATTTTGAACAATCAGTTGTATTCCTCTATACAAGCAATGGGCAGGGAAAGAAAGAAATCAAGAAAACAATCACACTTCAAATACACCAAAAAGAATGAAATGCCCATAAGTAAATTTAAAGGAAGTAAATGACCTATACAATGCAGATTGCAAGACATTGTTAAAAGAAACAGAACACGTGTGCGTGCACACACACACACACACACACACACACCAAACCCAAAAATATATCCCCTGCTCATGAACTGGAAGAATAACCATCTTTAAAATGTTACTTTATCTAAAATATACACCTATTCAATGCAATCCCTATCCAAGTTTCAATGACATTCTTCAAAATAAAGAACAAACACTACTAAAATTCATACAGATCACAAAAGACCCTGAAGAGCCAACACAATCCTGACCAAAAAAAAAAAGTAATAGCAGTGATATATATTCTCAGAACTTAAACAATACTACTAACCTATAAATATTCAAACTGTATGGTAGAGTAACAAAACACACAGATATCAATAGAATTTACAGCCAGAAATAAATTCACAGTTATATGAACAGTTAATCTATGACATGGAAGTGAAAAGTATACAGCGGAGAAAGGAAAATCTTTTCAATAAATGGTGTTGAAAATATGGAGAGCCACAAGCAAAAGAATGAAACTAAAGTTTCACAACACACATGAAAATTATGTCAACCTGGTTTAAAGTCTTGGATTTAAGACCTGACACAAAAATACAAAGAAGGAAACATAGTCAAAACTCTCTAAACACAGGCGTCAGTGATGTCTTTGTGGATTTATCTCTAACACTCTAACACCAATAGAAATAAGAGAACATAACAATTGAGAATACATCAAACTTACAAAACACTGAAGCACACAAAACACCAAAGAAAAAATATACCCTGATGAATGGCAGAAAATATGTAGATATCATACACCCAAAAAGGGAATGATATGCAAGATCTACAAAGAACATATATAACTCAACAAAATGGAAACAAATAACCCAATGTAAAATGGGACCCAGGCCCTGCTTGGTGGTGCAGTGGGTTAGGACTCAGCACTGCAAGCTAGCCAAAGCCGCCTCAGTGGGAGTTTGATTCTCAGCCCTGGAGGTGATCCACATGGTGCAACAGACCTCTTTTGTCTTGCCCGCTGCTCTCCTCAGCAGTGTACTTTGTCAATCTGTCTGTTCTATTCCCCACTCCTTCTCTTGTAAGTCCTCTCATTGCCTCTGTACCTCTGGCCTATACCCCAGTTCTGTATGCATCAATTAAAAAAAAAGAAAGAAAGGAAAAGAAAAATGGGACCCAATGAAAAATGACCAAGAACATTACACACACACAAACACACATGTTTACCATGACCACCCATCATTTAGCATCAGGTAAATGCAAGTCAAAACACTTCTGTGAGAATGGTCCACATCAAAAAGATGACAAACAGTAAGTATTGGTAAGGATGTAGAGTTAAAGGAACCCTCATAAACTACTGGTGAGAATGTAGCCTGGTCTAGTTCCTACAGAAAAGTGTATAGATATTTCTCAAAATATTAAAAAAATATGTCTGCCTTATGAGGTAGCAACACCACTCTTAGGTATTTACCTAAAGAATGCAAAATCACTGATTTAAAGGGATCTATGTCTTCCTTAATTCACTGCAGCACTATTTACAATGTTCTGTAGCCCATTACTGTAGCCCATTATAGGAACAGCTTCAGTGCTCAAAGGCAGAATGAGGGAGGTGTGGCATATATATATATATATATACAATGAAATATTACTCAGCTACAAAAAAAAAGATAAATTATAAAAAAAAGATAAGTGCCATTTGTGACAACATGAATTGGGGGATAATGCTAAGTGAAATAAGTCAGAAGGTGATGTTACTTTACTTATATGTAAATATAGAGAAACAAAACAGACCATGAAACTGAGGCTGCCAGAAGTGGGTGAGGAGGTGGGGAAAGCAGTCTATGAAAAGGATACAATGGATTATTGCGAGAAACCATGGGTGCCTTGGTGATGGCTGTGGTGTGGTAATATTCTCTTGAAGGGTGTGATTCCAAACCAGTAAATCATATACATCCTTGTAAACCAATATTTCTTCATTTAGAAAAAGAAAAAAAATCAAACAGAAAACGCAAATACATTAACAAAAAAAGAATTTCAGGGACCTAAACCCAAATAACTTGGACTTTAAGATAACATGAAACTAGATTTAGTAATGAAAAGCATAATGGTAACTTAAATAGGTTTCTTTTTTGTACTTAATACTTTATTGTACAGTGTAAAGAGATATAGTATTGCTCTATTTTTCATTAACATACTTCATTTTTACTCATTTACATATTATATATTATAATGTCTATATTGCTGAAGAATTTTAAAGCAGATCTTTCTTTAAAGATATCTATGGTAAAGAAAAATGTCCCTTAGCAATCAACACTACTGCAGATTTTATCTAGGTTTACCAGGCTACCTAAACAGTGTTTAAATTAATTTTCAATGTGACTTGCTTTTCCAGTTTGGAACTGTGTAGTTGGTTAATCTGAGAAATCTACAGAATGAGTATTTACAGGAAAAGGGAGGAAAAGCTGTAATGCTTTGGAACGGGAACAGGTACATCTTGTTTCTGCTTTATTATTATGCTCAGAGCAAAAAATGGTGCAAAACTCACAAGGCACACTTAAAATTCACTTCTCTATAATTTTTGTAGGCATATGCAGGAGGATGTGCTTCTAAAAACTTACATTTTACATTAGCCATTTATCCTAGGAATTGTTCTTTTCCTGAGTGGAGGAGTTTGGACAAAATTACATGTGTGGGACTTTGTGAGAATTAACGTCTTTTTAAATATGGTTTGAGGATGGATATTTGAAAATGATTTGACTTGGCAAATTGTAGATGATGATCTCATCAGTGTTAAGATGTATCCCACTATGGATGGGAAAGAATATGAAAAAAAGGACAATGATGAAAGCTGAATTTTAAAGCCAGAATTAGATATTAAATAGAATAAGGATTACAGAGATTATGTTCTTTTTAACGTCTGTAGTTTTATAGAGATTCTGCAACGTCCTTATGCTAAAAATGTTTCATTTGAAATTAATGCCAAAGTTAGAACTATATGCAAGGAATACCTACTTACAGAGAAAGTATATCCTGCTGTACTTGAGATTGAGTTTGTTTTTAACCGCTATGTAAAATTAATGACTCAGCAAGTTTGGAACCTTCCCAAGAAATGACTGCTTAGATTGTATTATGGAAACTCCAACTGCCAACACATCTTTAAATATTAGTTACAGGACTCTGAAGCAATTTCCCAATAAGGTATATTCTATTTCCAATCTAAAATTAATCAGTATTAGTAAAGGTAGAAAATCGTATGTATGAGGTAGGGTAGGAGTTACCTTCACTTGTGGTTTTCTTGTCATTCATGTAAAAATAAAGCCTAAGATTTCCTAATGATAATGGTCAATTTACAAAAACAAAACAAACAAAAAAAATGATTCAAATAGAAACTTGTACATTATTAAAATATTTACATTTATTAATTAAAACCCATTTCAGACCCCCATGCTAGAACAAGATTTTGGGTGAAGTAACTATCCCTTCAGGTGAAGGAAAGTAAGAGTAGTGAATACTTCAGCATACATACTGACTTCTCTAGAAATTTGTCTCCACCCTAAGATAATAAGATCCTAAGTGAAGGACAGCGCTTAAATTAGATTTATCCTTTGTTAATGGAAGATGTGCCTAGTATAGCACAGACAATAAACATTGCTTGAATTGAAAAAAAAAAAAGATGTTTTTAAGGAATAAATGCATGAGAATAGTGGGTGAAACATTCCATAGAGATATTCAAAACAGACTATAATGTAAGGCTTCTTAAAAGCTTAAGATTAGGGTTCTCTCTAGTGGCCTAAGGGTTATGTTTCAGTGCTATCACCACTATGGCCTGAGTCAGTCCCAGGCCAGGCAGCTAAACCTCATGGCACAGGAGACCTTTCCAATCTCATCTGCTTCTCCCCTCAAGCAGTGTATTTCAGTCAATCTGCCTGTTCTGCTCTTCACTCTGTCTCTCGCGAATACTCCCCCCCACAACCCCCATCTCTGATATACACCCTAGTTCTTTAATGCAAATATTAGTAAAAAAGGGAAAAGTTGTAATATTACATGAGCTGTAACTATAAAATAATTTTCTCTACAAGATTTTAATTTTAGGAGGTAACAATTGGCTAAGGAGTGTTTTCCACTTTGCTCTTTGAACTTGTTGGCCTGTTTCTCTTCCCTACTTGGCATATACAATATGGATGGAAACTGATGCAGAACTCTTCTGCCCTAGAAATGGATAGGAGCAGATAGAAATATCTATAAGCTACAAGCTCAATTACTTTGTGTCTGAGATATATAATCTAGGATGGTGAGACTGCAGTAAGCTGGAGGAAATATAAAGGAATAGTCACTCCACAAATTTTAATTGCTCCCACAAATTCTACTAATATTTCACATAGGAATATTTAAGGCCCGTGTTGTCAGACTCCTTAACTTTACAAAAAAAAAAAAAAAAAAGAATCTGGTTGTTTTAGAAAATTAAACACTGAAAAATTATTTTGAAATATATGCCCATCAACTTATTTGGAGAATAAATATGGTATATTGGGGAGTCTGAGACTTTTGAATTAGATAATGAAGCACCTTTAAAAAGCTTTTCTTAAGTGCCAAACTCTCTCCATAGCACTCACTTAGACATCATGACCAGCCTTCCCTGGTGGTACAATGGGTTAGGACGCAACACTGCAAGCTAGCCTCAGCCACTTCAGTGTGAGTTCAATCCCTGCCCTGGATGTTATCCATTGGTGCAGCAGACCTCTCCTGTCTCATCGACTGCTCCTCTCAGCTGTGTACTTAGTCATCCTGACTGTTCTGCTACCCACTCTGTCTCTGGAGAATCCTCTCACCATTCCTGCACCTCTGCCCTGTACTGCAATTCTGTATGAATAAATAAATGAATCTTAAAAAAAAATACAAAACAAAACAAAACAAAAAACTCATGACAACTAAATGTTATGATCTTCATTTTTAGATAAGAAATGAAATTACAGGGGGGTTACTACTCTGCCCAAGGTCATGCCATTTATAAGCTCAGGTAATCTTGCTCCAGATGAATAAGCATTCCTTCCTCCCTCTTTCACCTTTGCTAACTCTAAAAGTCTCTGGTATTATGCTAACATAAAAATAGAAATCATTTTCCTCTCTTCATTTAAGTCATGGAAGAAGAAATAATCAATTAGCAAATAATCAATATGTTCTACATGCCAAAATGCAGTGGAAAAATACTGTGAACTCCTTAACCTTGAACTACAGAAGATCCTCAACTAGTTTATTTGTGCTCAGAGGATAGCATCTGAGTCATGCTCATTTTCTAGAAAATAACGTCTAGCTAATAAACAGTTTCTATTATATAAGTATCCTTCAGCTGTTTGCCAACTCTTCTATTCAGGTATTGTTACACTTAGAAGGTATGAACATAACTATTTTTAAACAGATCCAACCAAAGATTATTTATTTCATACATTTTAATATCTAATATTTGGATGATCACTGATAGAACTAAGCAGAGTAACACCTTAAAATAGTTCTCTCCAACAACCTTTCAATAGATCTATAAAGGGTGTTTCCTGGGGAAAATCCTGCAAGTGAACTCAAATAATATGCTGCTGTAGGACATTAGAGGCAAGTAACAACTGTCTCTGTGTCTGATGAGTTTACTATCTAATAAAACTGACACAACATACCTCACTATCAGTGATAACAGAAGGTCCTCTTCCTTTCTTTCTGCATAGATGGTTCTAACTTACTCTTCAAGTTTCAATTCACATATCACCTCCTCCAAGTGGTCTCTGACCACCAAACACATTTCCCACTTCCCATTCACCGCTGTTACTCTCTGGTAAATCATCCCGTCTCCTCCAGAGTCAGTACTTTCACCTGTAACTGTCTCATTTACAAGTTGTTTTAAATCAACTTTGAAACCGTCTCACAAAGAATAAATGCCCATATATAAGAAAATTAAAAAACAAACCAAGGTCCTGCCTGGTGGCGCAGCAGGTTAAAGCACAGCACTAAGAAGCTAAAGCCACTTCCTCATGAGTTCGATCCCTGCCTGCCCCGGAGGTGACCACATGGCGCAGCAGACCTCTCCTGACCCACCTGCTGCTCCCCTCAGCAGTGTACTTCATCTGTCTGCCTGTTCTGCTCCCCGCTCTGTGTGGTGAATCCTCTCACTGTCCCTGAACCTCTGGCCTGTACCCCATTTCTATATACATAAATAAATCTAAAAAAAAAAAAAAAAAGATAAACCACACTCTTGGTGGAAGCAAAAGAGTCATTCAGAAAAGGAGTTTCCAGAAGAGGCATTCAATATAAACTTTAAAGTGCGTCCTCTATACAATGACTGTGTTGCGTGTTGTTACTAGCTAAAATTCTGTTTAGGCTAGCCCAGTTCTCCCAGACAGCCTAAAAATTTCTTTTATATTCCAGTACCTGATTATCCCACTTGGAAAAGATTATTGATGCCACCCATGGTCATCGCTTAAGCAGCACAGGAAATGCTCAGTCTGAGGCTATTATGTTTTCTGAGGCAGTAGGCAACAATCAGCTCCTTTCAACAAAATGCGGATGAACACAGTACATCTCTCATGGGGAGCTGGTGATTTTCCAGCACAAAGTAGTTCTTGGGCAACAGGTGAGTCTGAAGACCCTGAAAAATTAAGTTCACCTAGGAACACCAGTTTTTCCAAGCTCTGTGATTCCTGAGAAGACAGGAGATTGTTTGGCAAGTTTTAAATTGCTCAGTATTATTTTGTTACAAGTCTGAGTCTATCTACATCACTTGAACTGCCTGCCAATGCACAGATAAATGAGGTTGGCTCCCCTGTTGGAGACCCTAAATATATAGCATAAATAAAAGCTAATCAACACCTTTTCATATCAGTGAAAAGGGTTGCCACAGGGAAAGAAAAAAACAACAACGTGCGCCCCCTGCTCAGTGGTGATGGATGCTGTGTTTTACAGTGGAGATTCCATTTCTTAATGTTTGCAGCAATTTGTGAAAGCTTTCACAGTAATAACATATATAATCTCTTATTAAAAATAAAAGGTGATCTGGATTTGCTGAGTGCTAAAGTAGTCTTGGAATTAACATTAACTTTTATATTGCCTCACTCTTTTTAAATAAACAGAAATGAAGGGTAAAGGAACCTTACTATTTTCCACCCTTTGCAGGGAAAGCACCGGAACTATTCAAGAATTGTTGCAAATTACATGTACTGTTCTTTTAAAACGTCGGTTACCAACATGGTACAGATCTGAGTTACTGGAGGAATGGAAGATACAATAAAAGCAAGATTACTCCTCTTTTTATTTGAAGGCACTGCAACCTTAATGCCACATACTCTCAATTTATAAAATAAAAAAGAAGCATTTCCACTTATGAAGAAAATAATTTTGCATGTCTCAACAACTTATGCTTTGGAGCTTCAAATGTCAGACTTGATCTACACACAGAAAGTGAGCTGAAGGATAAACAGATTATGTGGGAAAATCAAGAATAGTGATTGCAGAGAATTACATTTCCATAGTACCTGGCCCTGCTTAAACTGACAGGGGTCTGGCCTGGGCTTATGAGCTCAATGGAAAGCTGAGAGAAATTGTCTGGAAAGAAACTGTCTCACTGATTATTGCCTTGGAGACAGCTGGGAAAGCATAGTATAAACACAGTCCAAGGCCACTCAAGTCCAAGTCTCTCCCATCAAAAATGGCCATAAGGAAAATATACTATTGTTTTATAGAACCTTAGCCTGAAACAATATGCTAGAACCCAAGATTAGATTTTAATAAAACTCAGGGACATTTTTAGTATCTAGCTACATCACCAAAACAGGGCTGTTTGGGAAAAGGGGTCTCTTTGATCATAACTTATGAATATCGTTTCATTTTCAGATCAAAACTCTAAAACTTTCACCCTTCTTGTGAATAAATGAATTCATGTGAGCAAATAGACCCAAATGTCAGAGAAGAATATTTAATGGCTCAATAATGTGCTTTACATTTCTGAAAACACAAACATTTTAGAAGTCAAATTATTTCTCAAATTTCTAAAAGTCAAGCACCGATTCCAGTCTTCACTTTCCTTATTGCCCACCATTATTATTTTTTATACATAGATATGTACTTCATTTATTTTGAGTAACCACGTTTATCAGGACACAAACATTCTCAAAGTGAGCAAATTTTCTTCCATAATACTTATTTAGGAGTTCAGTAGTCATGACTAGTCAGAAATTAAAGGAGAAAAACTGAAATCTTTCTGTTCAGGTCTGGCATGGTATTAGGTGGATAAAAATGACCAAACAAATTTGTGTTACTGATAACAAGGGAGTGACCTATTCTGTGTCTTAAGGCAGAGAGCAAGGTTTTTCATCTTAAGGCATGGCTTTTGGAGAATTTTAAGGATGTCCTATTATCATGGTTAAGAGGGGTATAGGCCTTCAGAGCCTTCATCAAAGATCACCCAATTCAGAGAGATACATACATGTGCCCATGTTCACCGCAGTAGTGTTTACAACTGCCAAGAGCTAGAAACAATCTAAGGGATTATCAAGAGATGGTTGTATAAAGAAGATGTAGGGGTCTCCCTGGTGACACAAGGAAGCTGTGGTAGCCACTGCAGCAAGAGTTCGATCCCTAGTCAAGGAACTGACCCATATGGTTCAACAGATCTCTCATGTCTTGCTGGCTACTCCCCACAGCAGTGTATTTCAGTCAATCCGCTTGTCCTGCTCCCCACTCTGTCTCTGGTGAACCCTTTCTACCCTGCATCTCTGACCTACACCCCAGCTCTTGTCTGCATAAATAAATAAATCTGAAAGAGAGAGGGGGGGAGGGAAGGAAGGAGGGAGGGAGGAAGAGAAGATGTGGTAGATATACATGCAGTGGAATACTATTCAGCTATTAAAAATTAGAGCTGAGATCCTTTTATTTGTGGCAATGAATGGATCTATCCAGAGGTTACTGTGCTTTGTGAAATAAGGCAGATGGAGAAAGGCAATCACTATGATTTCATGCATATGTGGTTGCTAGAGAAACAAAACAAGTGAATAAAATGAAAGTGAACTTTTAGACTAAGATCAAATTAGTGATTATCAAAGAGAAAAGAAAGGAAGATTGGTAAATCAGGTAATAGGGTAGAATTATGGTGTATAGTGATGGGTAGAATTAAGCTTCTAGTGATGTACTGTATGTAGTACAAATAGATGTTTATAATGATGCATACCTAAAAATTACATAATGTTAGAACACAATGTTACTTTCAATAAAAAGTTATTAAGTTGATACAGTTGTTCCTAAGCTGTATGTTTGTAAATGCTGGCAAGAAGTAAACCTCTCTCAGTGGAGGTCATGAAAACTCTTTTGCGTGTTCATATTTAGAATTATAAATCTGAAAGATTTTGCTCAGAGCATGAATTACTAATGTTTATATGGTAAGTCAAACCACACTGAATAAAATCTAGCAACAGTTAATTAGTAGCACATCAAAGTAGGCTCATAATCTTAGTTTTACTAAAGAGCTCCTTCTGACAAGCCCAGTGCTTCAAAAATTCGTCTGACTTTTATTAGGTAGAGAAGTGTTGGCTAAAGAATTCTTGGATGTCTTTCCTCACTGCAAGTATACACAGTCCAAGTTTGAATTCGGAGAACTAGTTTATATACTCATCAAAAGGAATCTTGCAATATCTGGCAAATGTACTATATGTAAGTCGTGGTGCATATTTGAATATTACTTTCTAAAAAAAAAGATTTATTTATTTATTCATACAGAACTGGGGTACAGGCCAGAGATGTGGAGGGTGAGAGGATTCACCAGGGACAGAGTAGGGAGCAGAACAGGCAGATTGATGAACAGGCAGATTGATGAAGTACACTGCTGAGGGGAGCAGTGGGCGGGTCAGAAGAGGTCTGCCTTGCCATGTGGATCTCCTCCGGGGAAGTGGGGGATGGAACTCATGTGGAAGTGGCTTAAGCTTCTTAGTGCTGTGCTTTAAGCCGCTGCGCCACCAGGGAGGGCCTGAGTATTACTTTTTTTTTAAACTCAGATGAATTCACCATAGTTCCTGTAAATCCAGGACAAAACTAACAAAGTCTCTACTTCTAGGTTGGTTTTTGCTAGTTAAGAAAATGTCTAGAAATGATTCATTTGGACCAGAAATATCATAATTTCACCCAATTTATGGTTAAAATTTCTACTTCTCCCACTATGTGCTCTTGAATCTACTTTGATTAATATAAAGTACATCACAATGGAACCTGCCCCGCAGAACAAAGGATATAATACTTACCTAGTTTTTTTTTTTAATCTTTATTTATTTATTCGTGCAGAACTGGGGTACAGGCCGAGATGCGGAGGGTGAGCGGATTCACCAGACAGAGTGGGGAACAGAACAGGTAGATCGAAGAAGTACACCGCTGAGGGGAGCAGCGGGCGGGTCAGGAGAGGTCTGCC
>NW_004567114.1:51850454-51879392 GCF_000260355.1 Condylura cristata | reverse complement strand
CAGAGACAGAGTGGGGAGCAGAACAGGCAGATGGACAAAGTACAGTGATGAGGGGAGCAGCGGGCGGGTCAGTAGAGGTCTGCCACGCCATGTGGTCACCTCCAGGGCAGGCGGGAATCGAACTTATGCGGAAGCGGCTTTAGATTCTCAGTGCAGTGCTTTAACCCGCTGCGCCACCAGGGAGGGCCTAATTACAAACTTTTTAAAATATTAATGAGCTCGCTCTAGTAGGAAGACAATGAGGAAAAAAATCCTCATTCACTGTAGTTAGTGGACTATAAGTTTAATCTACACTTCTCTGAAAAATTATTTGGCAAATATGTGTGTATTTAATTATTTTGGGCTTAAAAGTAAAATCTCTTAATTCATTCAACAAATACATTTTATTGAAACATCTATTAGTACTTCTAGATATGTGCAAAAATATACAAATAAGGATGCTTAATTCAGCATTGTCTAAAATTAAAAATGTGGAAACAACCTAATCATTGGAGAGATTGAGTAAATTAATATGTATCTCTGTCATGTAAAATTAGAATATGTACCCTACTTATATATTTGCATATTGTCCATTTATGTAAACTCCACAAGGGCAGAGAATTAATCAAACTTGTATATTGTGCATAGTAGAGTTACAACTATCACTATATATAACGACCAAGGCATGCTAAGTGTGGAGCCAAGACCAGGTTTCTATAACAACTCTCAAATTACACACCTATCACTGAAGTATTTCTATGAAATATTGCTCAAATTTTATGCACTGACTCTTCCAAGTCATTTTAAAATAAAATGAAAATCTGTTATCTTTTCAACAACCTAGAAACAGACAAGTGCAAGAATAATAGCTTATGTAATGAATCTTATTTCCATCAGGAGCTGTCCCAAAAGCCTGGTTGCCTTGAGTTGTGCACCTTTCACAGAGAAGCAGAATATTCTTCAGTCTTCCTTTCATAGTTTGTGCCTAATTCCATGGAAGTGAATAATGGTGCCTGGCCTTCTCTGGCTTCATTCCCAAAAAAAAAAAAAAAAACAATTTGAAGGAAAATATATTAACTTACCTTTACAATTTGTACCTGGAAAGCACTGTAACTACAGAATTTAAATTTACAAGAATATAAAAATCGCATTCACCCAGCTTTCATCCTGGGCTTTTCTAAATTGTGTAGATTTGAAACTAGTATTTTTTCCCAATGCACAGGAACTAACTATCACTAAAGCAGATTTCTTCACTTTACCTCTATAAATCAGGATGTCCTCAAATGCCAATTTTGCTTAATCCAGAACAGCATTTACTTAGCATATTTTGTTAGTTCTTTAAGCAAGTCCATATTAGAATGGATAACAATAATGGTATTTGAAATTTATACTCTAATGAGGGGAAGTAGCAATTCAGATCCATCTGCTAGAGATACAGAAATAAGGAAAAGTAAACATTAAAAGGAAAAATATAAGTAAAGCATTATTGTATATTCAGTTTAACACAATCTAAATGTCTATCCCCATATTCAGGTCATAAAAGCTTAAAACAGATAAATACCACTTTTGCGGGGGGGGGGGTTGCTTAACTGAAAAATTGTGTGAGAAATATTTGTGTCTTTTCCAAATATAACTTCTGATTGAACTGTGTCCTTGAAATGTTCATTTGCATACAACCTATAGCATTTAATTGTGATTAAATATTAAGATTGAAAGCTCCTTTCCTGAAAAAACTATATTCGTATTCAGACAGTCCTCCTTTCGAATCCTTACTATACCAGTTGAAATCTATGTCTTTATGAATGAGGACCTCACTCCACATGGTTACATGGTC
Source organism: Condylura cristata (assembly GCF_000260355.1). Taxonomy (NCBI): domain Eukaryota; kingdom Metazoa; phylum Chordata; class Mammalia; order Eulipotyphla; family Talpidae; genus Condylura; species Condylura cristata. Next base: position 51,877,579 of record NW_004567114.1, on the reverse strand, counting down.
CCTGCCATCAGGACATAGTTCCAATGTGTAAGCACTGGCTAACTATATATTATGCCATTCTTAGAAAAAATAATAATACTGCAAAATCAAATAATCTTAGGGAAATTCTACCTAATGTGTGATAGGGTTAGTACCTACCTCAAAGCCTGGGCTCACAGGAGACTGAAACATGAAGTTATAAGAGCAAAAGGCAGGCAAAGGAGCAGAATAAAGGGAGGAAAAAGAGAAGAAAACAGTGTTATTGGAGAATGGCAATGCATGTTATTCAATAATGCTTGATATAGGTGTTTTCAATTATAGCAAAATGTTATACCAATCAGTTCTTATGGTCACAAAGATAGCTAGATTGGAAACTACTTTTTATGATGGAACTAAAGAAACTCAGTCAAGACTGAAAAAACATTATTTACAGTTGTGAGCTGACAGAGTTAAAAAATCTACTCGTCATGGTGTTAGTGAAGAAAAAATATTCTTTCACCTTGTTGAAGATAAATTACAGGTAGAATGAAACATTTTGACCTTTAAGTGAAAGATTAGATTTTCTTCACAATAATTTATCCTCTCGATGGGAAAAGAAGGAAAAAAGGTCATCAAAGTAATCAAATATTATATAGCTGTTATCTGACTGCTGGCAAGAACAAGCTGATGAATCAGTACCACTCAAGGTTTACAAACCTGGGAAGTCCGATAGTGGGCTAGACCATTAATGAGAGAAATATGCCAATAGTACATTCTTTATTCATTTTAGTCTTTGTTTCCAATCATTGTTTTTTGACTTATTTCAATACAGGTTGAAATTTAGTTCAAGAGTAAAGGACACACTGAAATCTTTTTTAAGAGAAGAAATATATTGACTTAAGTAGATAAAACTTTCAAGTAATTTATGCACGAATATGATATTTATTACTATCCCCTATCTCTTCATCAAGCATTTCTGTCTAATAACTATAAAACAAATCAAAAGTAGATCGTTGTTCATTCTTTTGCTGAACAAAAATACATGACTATGTTTAAATCACTGATTTTTCCAGTGTTGAGTAACCTGTTGAACTTTGAAGAAAATCTTAAAATTGGTTCTCTGCATCCCAGAATCATTGTCCTTTAGAGCTACCACATTTTGTCAGAGATGTGGGGAACTAGTGTACATTTAAAATGAGGCTCTACCAAGATGAGATGAATTGCTCCCCTATAATACCTGCTACATTACTGCACTGACATGAAGCACGTGCTAAAAACACAGGAGCATCAACCACTCATTTGATCAAATCAGAAGGTGACTTTTGGGGAGAATTTATAAAACCTTTTGTAAGTACTTTCATGGAATATTTTCTTATGGGGGGGCAGCATTTATTTTGTGTTAAAAAACAAAAACAAAAACAAAAACAAAAACACTGGGGCCCTCCCTTGTGGCGCAGCGGGTTAAAGCACAGCACTGAGAATCTAAAGCCGCCTCCGCATGAGTTCGATTCCCGCCTGCCCCGGAGGTGACCACATGGTGTGGCAGACCTCTCCTGACCCACCCGCTGCTCCCCTCAGCAGTGTGTTTTGTCGATCTGCCTGTTCTGCTCCCCACTCTGTCCCTGGTGAATCCTCTCACGCTCCACATCTCTGGCCTGTACCCCAGTTCTGTATGCATGAATAAATAAATCTTTAAAAAAAAAAAAACAAAACAATAGTTTCTCTATTTCCAAATAAGATGTTATCCTTGTCCATGAACATATCTGATATGTAAAGCTTGTGATTTTCCTCCAGTTGATTATTCTTAATAACTTTATTCTGGGCATCCATTAGAATTCAATTACAACTGGGTATTTGAAGATAGTCTGTGCAACATGCATTGATCTGCTTATTCTTCTCAGTTACAATATCTCAAAGCACATGTTTTCTCCCATCAGACATTTCTAAGTTTTATAAGAAAAAGGTTTTTTTTCCTCTTAAATTTGAACCAATTTAGAAATACTGATTTCATGACTGGCAAGACTTCTTAGATTGATAGCTGCTTAATGGATTTTGTGTTGTGCAAAATGTGAATGGACACAAGAAGCATTCCTTATTTAACCAGAAAGAAATCTTTTGTACATCATTATTTTGAAGAAAAAAGTTATAGAAATACACAATTCTATCTTTTTACATTGATATCTACTTAAAACCACCAGAACTGTCACCAAGAAAAAGAGAGCCACCTGTTCTTTTGGTAACTGGTTTTACAAGGATCTTTAATTTTGCATTTATTATCATTTTATCCTTGAAGAACATATAAAATATAATTCTGCATCTGTAGTGAAAACGTATGTGTAAAACAATGCTTAGTAGGTAAGTGAACACTACGTACAGCTGGATGATGTGGCATCTTACATTTCACATGTGACTTGTCAAATCATTTATGTTTCCAGTTACTGAGAAATACAATTTCTGTAACTCAAACTTCTTTTAATTGATGGGAACCTGAGAACCAAATTTAATTATAATTTATTCAGATATAATGTTTATTTTTCTCACATGCCCTGTGATGAAGAAACGTAATAAATTTATAGTTTGCTATTCTGACAGCTGCTTGCTATTATCACTTTAAAATGTCTTTATTGAGTGTAGTTTATGTGGATTAAGGTTCATAAAATTATAGGTGTATATCTTGACGAGATTTCACATGAGCAGGTATCTATGTAACCTTTACCTAGGTCAAGATTTACAGCACTGAAAAACGCTCTCCTGCTTCCTTTCAAATGTAAAAGGGCCCAGTAATTTCATGTTTCTCACCATAAACTAATTTTGTTTTATTTAAACTTTTGTTTTATTTAAACTTCAACATTCGTAAGTACACATATTCTATTTTCTATTTCTACACATATTCTATATTTCTATTTTCTCTAAGTAGTTATCAGTAATACTCACTCATGTTGTTGAAGAAGCTGATAGTTTCTAATTCGATTGCCATGTAATATTTTAGTGTGTAGGTCTATATTATTGTTTCTAGCCTTCAGCTATTATGAATAGTGATGTTTAAAATATGTTTACCCAAACTGACACACTTCGAGAAAAAAAAATTAGATAAATCATAAATCTCATGCAAAACTCTAAAATACTATAAAATACCTATAGAGACATAGGGGAAAAAATCTCCATGATCATATCCAGCAATAATTGCTAATTCTGACTTCATTAAAGATAATATCAAGCAAATTATGAAAAAAGCCACAGACTGGAGAAAATACATGCAAATGACACAGCTAAATAATGGATCACTATATAAAACACACAAAGATATTATAAAATTTCAATAAGAAACCAACCAACCCATTTTAAAGATAGGTCAAATTGGCCCTCTCTGGTGGCGCAGTGGGTTAAAGCACAGCACTAAGAAGCTAAAGCCACTTCCGCATGAGTTCGAGTCCTGCCTGCCCTGGAAGTGACCACATGGCGCGGCAGACCTCTCCTGACCGGCCCACTGCTCCCCTCAGCAGTGTACTTCATCCATCTGCCTGTTCTGCTCCCCACTCTGTCTCTGGTGAAGCCTCTCGCCGCCCCTGAGCCTCTGGCCTATACCCCAGTTCTGTATGCACAAATAAATGAATCTTAAAAAAAAAAAAAGGTCAAATACCCTAACTGACATGTCACCAAAGAAGACATACTGATGACAAATAAGCATAACAAAAGAATCCCTACATCATATGTCATTAGGGAAATGCAAAAAAAAAAAAAGATGTCACCATATATCATGGCCAAAATTCAGAACACTGACAATACCAAATTTCAGAAACTAGGATCTGGAACTCTCATTCACTTCCAGTGGGAATAAAAATGATATAAACCTTTGTAACACAGTTTGGCCACTTAAAAAACTTAATATATTCTTATCATATGACATAGTAGTCTCTCTCCTTGATACCTGTCAAATGAATACTGTGTCTATACAAAGACCTCTTCACCGAATTAATAGCTTCTTTATTTATAATCACCAAAACTTCTCATCAACCAAGATGTCCTTCATTAGGTGAATAAACTGATAAACCATGGGTATCCTGCCAGTGGAATTTTACTCAATGTCAAAAAAAAAAAAAAAAAAGAACTATCAAATCATGAAAGACCTGGAGGAAAATGAAAGAAAGGCATGTTACCTTATAGTATATCGAAATCAAAGTTTTATTATTGTCATAACATTATATTTGAGTAGGTATTCACTATAAATTTGAAATATATTTACTGGTCTTTTATGTTTTGTCCCAGGTTGAAACAGGACTTAATTGTTTTCCATGGCTGGAGAGAGCAGGATGGTTTTGTTCCTGCATAAAGTAGTCATTGAGACTATATTACTTTTCAAATAGGGGCAAATTTTCTGCTTTTAATAGGTAATGGATAAAATGAGTGAAATACAGGCACTCCAACAAAGCACAACCAATTTTGTAGAATGTCAACAATAATTTTGAGAGTAAATGTGTCAAAAAGTGCACAGACTTTCTTTCTAAGGGAATGTCTCATTTAAAGGTTACCAATAAGGCATTTTATAAAAGATTTAAAAGTTTACAATAATATGTTCAAAGTAACTTATGGCTCTTGTTTTACGATAATCTAATTTGGTTAAAATTTTACATATTTGACATAGTGAAATCTGCTTTTAAAAATATAAATTTTAAATTTATTCTACTATAAAAAATTCCACTCAGGCCCTGCTCAGGTGGCACAGCACTAAGAAGATAAAGCCCCTTCCGCATGAGTTCGATTCCCGCCTGCCCCAGAGGTGACCACATGGCATGACAGACCCTCCAGACCCACCTGCTGCTCCCCTCAGCAGTGTACTTCATCTATCTGCCTGTTCTGTTCCCCACTCTGTTCCAGTGAAGCCTCTCGCCGCCCCTGAGCCTCTGGCCTGTACCCCAGTTCTGTGTGCACAAATAAATAAATCTTAAAAAAAAAAATCCACTCAACAGTAAAGTATTGAAGAATTCCAATATTTTCTGTAATATATAGCTTGTAAACAACCAAAAAAATAAATCATTTAATTTTGCTAAATAAGGCAATTGAATAATTTGATTTAAAAGCACATAAAACTGTTAAAAGCTATAAAATATAATCTTACCTCTCTATATATACAATATACTGATACATATATATATATATAATGTATGTGATCATTTTAAAGTATACCTCAATGTATACTTACACAATCTAAATTATATTATCTATGTGCTATTTTGAAATATAGATATATATATACACAAGTGTGTGTGTGTGTATGCAATAGGTTATAAAAATTTGGAAATATTTCAAAGAATAATCTTTTGCATTAGTTACCTTGATTCTAATTTATTCTAATGAAGGATGATTCTACTTTGGAGTTCTTGACTTCTTTAGAAAAGTTAAATAATTAAAGAGAACTTTTCCTAGTAAAACCAAAATTAAGGTACAGTGAATTTATAATTTTGTTTCTTAAACTTGTTTTTAAATGTCTAGGCTGTAGCCATGTATGACTGTCAGTGACTACCGTTTAAAATGAGAGTAACGGCTATCACCTGTAAAATCACTGCCTGTAAAAATTCAAGCTCAATCAAAGAAATTAGGATTGGACAGGTGCTATGAAAGTTATCTGAAAGTAAACAGACTTTGATTTAAGCACTTTTCAGAGAGACTATAACTAATTCTAATTAAGGCAACTTTTAGAAAAAGACATAGTCATATAAATACAGTCTGAATAGTTACCAAAATATATTTTCTAGATAATGGTAGGACTTAATACTTGCTTTCCACCAACAGGTTCAACTGAAAACACTCGAATCCCCTAAAAGAAAGTCTTGGGAAAACAGTATGGAATTTTCCTGTTTATCAAAATGAATATTCATTTTAAGTTACATGTTTGGTTTATGATGTAACAAAATCTGAATAACAAAAAACAAACAAAGCATGTTTTATTTATGCTGTCAAATAAAATATTTCACAATGAAGTAGTTAGCTTTTTAAAGATTTTTTTTTAAAGATTTATTTATTTTGTGCATACAGAACTGGGGTACAGGCCAGAGGCTCAGGGGCGGCAAGAGGCTTCACCGGAGACAGAGTGGGGAGCAGAACAGGCAGACTGACGAAGTATACTGCTGAGGGGAGCAGTGGGCCGGTCAGGAGAGGTCTGCCATGCCATGTGGTCACCTCTGGGGCAGGCGGGAATCGAACTCATGCAGAAGTGGCTTTTTAGCTTCTTAGTGCTGTGCTTTAATCTGCTGCACCACCAGGGAGGGCCAACTTTTTTTTTTTTTTTTAAGATTTATTTTTATTTTGTGCATACAGAACTGGGGTACAGGCCAGAGGCTCAGGGGCGGCAAGAGGCTTCACCAGAGACAGAGTGGGGAGCAGAACAGGCAGACTGACGAGGTACACTGCTGAGGGGAGCAGCGGGCGGGTCAGGAGAGGTCTGCCAGGCCATGTGGTCACCTCTGGGGCAGGCGGAAATCGAACTCATATGGAAGTGGCTAGCCACTTAGTGCAGTGCTTTAACCCGCTGCGCCACCAGGGAGGGCCGGGAGGGCCAACTTTTTAAAGATCTTTTAAAAATTGCTTTCTCAACTCCAAGAGGGATTTAGTTAACTCACATGTTTCAGTAATTTTCATTTTTCCTGTTTAATTTTTATAATAGCTATATTATAGAGTCTTTGTAATATCCATTAGAGGAAGAGAGCAAATATGGGAAATTTAAAGCCTCATATCTTTCATCAGTTTCAAAATAAATGCTCCTATTTTAAATAATTCACATAATGACCACAATTTTTACTTCATTTTGAATGTCTGGAAAATCAAACTTAACTTTATTTAAGAAGAATATGTAAGTCATATCCATAAAATATAGATTTTAGAGCTAGTGGAAATATTTAAAATATTAAGTGCTGTTTTTTTTTATGGCATTTGTCAATCAATGTCACTCTGACAATATGCAGGCATACAGGCTAGTAATGCCTAGCAATGAAAGACTTTCACTTTTTATAAGAGCAGATTTCAAATTTCCTCTCAGGATAAATATTTATGCCACAAAGTATACGCCAATAATTTTCAGAATGGAACATTTTTATCTCTGGTTTCTAAATTTTGACAAAGTCATGTTTTGTAACATTCATATATTACTTTGTGCTGCTCTGGCCCTATAGCCATGATGAAACCTCACATATTTTAATTGTACTAAGCTCACAGATAAGAACAAATTCCAAGCTTGTTTGTGGATAACAGTGATGCTTTGACCATCCAAGAACATATGCCTGCAAGGAAACAGTCATTAACACCCTCCATCCCAGGGGACTGTCTAAAATGGACATGGTTAGCACATCTTCCCCCAGAATTCCCCATGCCAGGAGCAGAAGGTCCTACCAGCAGTGGCTCATCTGGGGCACTGGTGGAGAGTTCAGCAGATGCTGTGCGGATGGTGCTCAGCCCAGTTAAGGAGACATTTGAAAGCCTCCTTCTTCTCACCCCGCTGCAATTGTTGGGGATTTTAAATGCACATCTCTTATGGTAATTCAGACCACATCCTGGGAAGGAAAAATAAAGGAGACTTTTATCCACCCATAAATTTAGAGTTACTCTAATTTTGAATTTAAGAAAAAAAAGTCCTGTTTACATTTTTCTTGAGGCTATTAGGAAATATAATTTTCTTTTGAGTTTCTTTTCTGAGTTCTATTTTCAATTTGTAAATAACTGGTATTTGACTCTGATTTTATTCGATGAGCTCAGCAACTGCTTTGATTATAATATTCTAAAAGGTTCTTTAATATAATAACTGAGGCTTTGGGGAATCCAGCAACAAAACTCCAAAAAGATAATCTGAGCCATTTTTGGCTGCTGTAAGTTTGTATGTGAGGGACACATAAGGAAAAACTCATCCCAATGCATAACAACTTTTGGACTACTTTGATTTGAATCCTGGCTCACAATTTGTCTACATATTCTTAGACAAATTACATCATTGAGTTTTCCTGTCTGTAAGCTGTGAATACCAATTACACTGTAGTTAAGAAAATATGTGACACATGACAGGTGATTTGGGAAGCACCATTTTCCTTTCATTGTTTTTGCTACTCATAATGTCCAGAGACGTATGACTCAGATTTTTCCTGTGTGCTTGATTTAGATAATTTCGTCAAGATCACTGTCTCCTAATTTTGCTTCTCCTAGACAGAAATACAAAAATTACCACTACCTTATTTACAGATAAAGTGTTGTTATTTTAGAAAAAGTTCAAACATTTGTACTTCTGTCCTCTAGTTCCCAGACTCAAAGAAAAAAGAGCATGATTTGGTAAATTTTAAAAATTATACTATGGTGTATAGCAACTTGAATTATGCAGTAAAGCAGTTATTGCCACAGAGGAACATATATTTGTGCTACTGGTGCAGAAACTTGGGTGTATATTCCACATGGCACTCAATGGCTGAGTGGCTCTAGAAGGTATGATTAAGCTGATGAATCTCTGCTCTTTTTAACATTTATTGAATATAATATCTATTATTTCAAGTTTGGACTTCAAATGCAAATTTTAGTTTTAATCTGTTCTCAAAATAGCTATCACAGAAGAAATATTCCCATATGATGTGAAGAAGATGTGAGAACCAGGTTTCTCAGATTAGAGCAAATATGTTGGAGACAGGAAATGTAAACAAATGTACAAACTAAGTTTAGGAGTCCAAAACTCCCGGGAAGACAACCTGAGGGACAGAGACATTGTTTTAGAGGATACAACACAACCAGCTAAATCCAAAATGCATTTGACTTGGTTGAGGAAAAAAAATCTTACCTTCACATTTAAGGCCTTGACGCACCAACCCCCACAGCATTTCTCCACAGTGATCACAGAAAGCTGGAGCTCTGTATGAATGAACAAAGAGAGCGTGGGGACGTATCTGAAAGTCCTCAAAGGTGGCAGAAGCTGTAAAAGTAGTAATATTGAAAAATAAGTTAAATGGATTCCTTGACCTGTAGGAAGATATACACACACAAACACACACACATGTGGATATGCATGTGTGTATATGTTTATGAGCATATATGTGTATGTGTATCATGTATGTTTAAGATATACACACACACACACAGGATGTATCAAAGATATAATATACACAATAACTAATATATGCAAGTATGGCTATAACTCTTATTAGATAGGTAAGATGTTACACTATTTGACTTTTAGCAATTAGACTGAATTCTTTCCAATCATAGTTCTACAAGTGGTAACATAGCAATCCTTGCTCTCTACTCTTCCTGCTTCCTGTCTCAAGCCATCTGAAAATAGCCAAATTGCTGGAAGAAAACATGAGTTAAAGGGTAATTCAACCTAATTTCTAAATTCCTCATGTTAGTTAAAAGTATTTGCAAAAGTATTTTTCTCTTCCTTTAATAATTAAGAAAAGTATTCAGAAATATTAATGAAAGGAAAAAAAATTAATTGAATTGAATTTAAGACAGGTAAAATGGTATTATTTTTGGATTTGCCCATGAAGAGCTACACTAAAAAGGCAAAGCCCAATAGTGAAACAAGACATCTGAGCCTCTTCCATTTAGGGAGATAGAGTCACCTGAATATTTTTTTTTTAAGATTTATTTATTTATGCATACAGAACTGGGATACAGGCCAGAGGTGCAGGGGCAATGAGAGGCTTCATCGGAGACAGAGTGGGGAGTAGAATAGGCAGTTCTATGAAGTACACTGCTGAGGGAAGCAGAGGGCGGGCCAGGAGAGGTCTGCTGCACAATGTGGATCACCTCCAGGGTAGGGATCGAACTCATGTTGAAGTAGCTTTAGCTTCTTAGTGCTGTGCTTTAACCTGCTGCACCACCAGGGTGGGCCCAAGTTGCCTGAACTGTTAAGTAACATAACCAAGCAGCTTCTCACTAATCTGCCAAACAGAATTTAATGCACACACACACTGACAATTCCAGTCACTCTTTTAGAAATATATTTTAGCAAATCATAGGCATGTCATTGCTATTGAGTATATTAATTATTGTATATGGTAGTTACACAGACTATTAAAATTTCTTATTTTTAAATTTAACATTTCCACATGATACTTTGTTATAAGAAATATTTACTGCTTTTTTAAATTATTGTTCAAATCAACAAACAGAAACTTATAGAAAACAAAAAGTAAAAGGCCAGCCTTTACTAGGGGTAAACTTACTTGCACACCTAGCCTGATGCTGAAAGCCAACCTGCGAGAGGCGCTGACTAAAGCCATTACCTGAAGGACATCTCACTTCTCATCTGGAGTCTCAGTTTCTCATGCATGAGAAAAGGTTTGACTGATAGTGACTTAACCAAGCTTTAACTTCCACTAATGCTAGAGCAAACCTATGTATACTTGTGGTTATTGTATTGTATTCAAATAGAATTTTGGGGAATTTAAGCCTTAAACATATACTTCTATTCTGTCTCCCTGCCTCTTACTTGTTCGTTATCTTGCCTTATTATTTTTTTTAAAGATTTATTTATTTATGCATACAGAACTGGGGTACAGCCAGAGGCTCAGGGGCGGTGAGAAGCGTCACCAGAGACAGAGTGGGGAGCAGAACAGGCAGATCAACGAAGTACACTGCTGAGGGGAGCAGCGGGCGGGTCAGGAGAGGTCTGCCACGCCATGTGGTCACCTCCGGGGCAGGCGGGGATCGAACTCATGCGGAAGCGGCTTTTAGATTCTCAGTGCTGTGCTTTAACCCGCTGCGCCACCAGGGAGGGCCATCTTGCCTTATTTTTTAACACAAATTTGTTCAGCACTTACAATCCTGTCAATGGCACAGTTTCAGGGCTAAGATGTCATGAAGAATGAGTGCTTTACAGAGCCCCACCAGATTAGCAGAAAAGATGATTAAGAACAGTGAAACAAAACACCCACAATAGCTACAAATGACTTCTCAACTGTAAAGAAGATATGAAGTTCAGCCCAAGTTACACAGATATTAAAAGAAGTTAAGACTAGAAACCTACAAGCATTGTGGTCCCCAAGCCAATGCCCCCTTCATCATGTGCTTATTTTATCGTCTTGTCCCTAACTCTGCACCAAAGGTCATATCCAAAAGTTCCATAAAGCTGGATATAATGTTTGTCTGTAGTTGTCTGTAGGTACCTTGGATAGCAGGCTACAGGCTAAAAGGTCACTCACTGAATGTGTTTATAAAGTACTTGCCTTGCTAAAACTCAAATACACAAAGTGTAACTGAATGAATGCTGAAAATTCAGGCAACTGATTTCTGGTATACAGACATGGAAAGTTATAACTTTGAAGGTAACAAAGTTATAGAGCAAGAGATAATATAAAGACATGAAAGTAAATTATTTCTACTGAATAGAATATTATTAAGGGTTCAGAGGACATATGACTAAGCCATAATAGGAGATTAAATCTTTTAATGAGTTGTTTTTTCCCTTAAACTTTGAAAATAAGTATTTTATCCCAAATTAATATGTTTATTACTGGAAATCATTTATCAAGTGCTACCATATTATAGTCACTCAGTTGGAAAGAGTATGAAAATATTAACAAGAATAATTATTTATTGAGCTCTAACTATAGACTGGACACTATGCTAAAAGATTTAAGGGTGGAAATAAGGAACTGATCAAAGATCATGCACCACCATCACCTATACGTAACTCAGACTAAAGTACAATTCATTGCAAGAAGGATTTTAATAGAAATAAGTTTGGGAAATTACATGCTACATTTCACACCTCAAGATTCACAATATTGTGGTTAATGCTTAATCTGAGTAGACCAGTGAAAAGGGAAGTTTGGATTGGTGTGAGTTCACTTTGGACGTGTGTAGCTGACACTATCCTTGAAGGAAAATAAATTTTGCTGTGTGAACCACATTGCTCAGGTTCCAGTCCCACCAGTTCTCATGGGCCTGGTGATCTCAGCATGTTGAGAAAGAGTAGCTTTGCTATATGTCTTTACTGTTCGCTTGTGATATCAATTTGAGAAAAAAACTCTAAGAAAAATTATAGTCATCTTTTCCCTCTAGATTGTTCCTAATGCCTAATAAACAAGAGGGGATTCATAGTCAACAGAAGATGAATATAAGAAATATCAGAAATGCCACCCATATTCTGAAATCTAGAGTTTGCAGTGAGAGGCATCCATCTAGAGATGTATTTCCAGCATGTGTGGTTCTTTTTGTACTGCTCCTGATAGCCATCTAGTCGCTACACAGTCAGATTGCAACTTAAAAAAAGTGGGCTCACATGAGCCACTGTTTATCTTCTAATTACCTTCTAGATTCTCTTGTTGGAATAAATAGTCTCATGTGAGTATGCTTATTGCTTACCTGTAGTACTCATAGAACTCATTTTCATTGAGTTATATGGACAACTCAGTGGATGTAGTATACATCTCAATAAATTTTTTTAGTTAACTTGTCCCTCTCACAGTTGATCATTTCAGACAAAAGTCACAGTCAAGTTTGGGATCAACAGACAAAAATTGTGATTTTTTCCTACTAATGATTTCACATCTTAGGTGGATGACTAACATCTTCATCACCAAGAGGAGAACTTTAAGCTCAAACTGTGAAGGAAGAAGAGGTTACTTCTGCTGCTAACACTGTAGCCAGGCAAAACATTATTTGACTGGATCAAAAAAATAAGTGTTGATATTTTTTCACTTTTTTGATTCCTCTGGACCCAGCTGCTTATTATGAACAAAATAGAGAGATTATGTCAATAATCTCTCTATTTTAATGTTAGTGATTATGTAGTCTTAATTGCCTTTTGCCATGTAATCTCATATCTTTTAAGGGATACCTGGGATTTGTTTTACCAGTCATAGTAATACAAGCAGTTGTGGAAATCATGGTCACGAAGGAGGAAGTTTATCTAACAGTTCCCTTAAAAGAGAAGGCACATGTAGGTTCCATCTGAGGAAGTACCGGACAGTGTGGAGAATGGGAACATATAGGTGAGAGAATTTATGCAGGTGTAGGGTCGGTTTGTCTGAATGATTTCATTGGGCTTTTGGGTGTGGGGGCTTATGGGCCATGACTCTAGGCTCATCATGCAGGGTGACTGCTGCACAAAGTTTGAGAGGCTAAAAATGGTGAGGCTGAGAATCTGGAATGGATGGTGTACAGATGAAAGTGCATTCTTGGGGGAGTTGATTTTATGTCTTAGGAGTTGGTGAGCCCTGGGAAGAGCAGTCCCTCCACACAAAAAGTTCTCAAGATGTCAAGGCACTAGGATACAGAAAATTAAAGACAGGGTTAATATACACATTTGAGATTTCAGGAAATTTTAAGGGACACAACAAAGCCTCTTCTCTATAAAAATAAAGGTTTGGGTACCAACCACTTACTTGTGTTTTTCAATAATTTTATAGTTTATTTTTACATCATCTTGTGCCTTTTTCCATCTCAGTTGTAATCCCCGTGGGCTTCCCATCACCAAATCACCCACGTGCCATCACCACAGTCCAGTGAACTTCCCTCTCCCTCCTTTTTGATCCCATTCCCCATTCCACTCCTGTAAAATGTCTCTAGTATATAGTTATTCATTATTAATATTATTTTCTTCTGTATGAGTGGGATCATCTGGTACTTTTCCTTTTCTTTCTGGCTTATTTCACTGAGCATGATCCCTGCCAGCTCTATCCAACCAACCACTTACTTTTGTGTAGTCAAATGTGTCTCATTTTGGGAATGCTAAATCATCTTCAAAGTTGGTCACTCATACTCATAGCCAAAATTTGCTTTTAAAATATCAAAGAAAATATAGAAAATGCATTGTTCCAACCATTAATCCCTAGGTACCCCACCGAAAAGCCAACCATCAGAACCAGACAACTATGACAATACTATGACAGCAATTAGTTGAATAATTACTGTACTCTTGAAATTAAGAATAATTAGAATCTGACAATATTAGTACCAAATTGCATTCATATATCTTTTGAATTAATCAGGGAGAATTTAAACAACTAAATTGAAGTTTTTTCAATGACCCTACCTCCCCCCACCCCAATTTATGTCAGGCAAGTTTATTTTATTCACTTTTTGAAAGGGATTAACATTCATATGCAGCTAGCACCCTTGACTTATGTTTAAATGCCATTTTCTAAAGTTCAATTTTAATATTCTCCTGTTAATTTCAGAATAATTAAATACATTTTTTTAAATAAAACTACCAAGTGTGGTGAGGTTTTACATCCATTTGAAATCAAAGCACAACATCCATTCATTATGAATTTACCTATCCTGCACCCTGGGGGAAATCAGCATTAGTTGAGTGTATGCATGCCATCTCTCCTAATCACAAAATTGCACTTCAGAAATAATCACTTAGCCCAGGAAAACAAAGTGAATGCTGTAATTCTGTTTCACTTACATTTTGGAATCAAAATGGACAGATAAGAATAGGAATAGCATAGTCTACAGAGCCCTAGAAAGGGACATGTGCTACCTGTCAGTCTGCCATAATCAGTCAACCTAAATGAAAACCATATGACAGGACTAAAAACTAAACACAATTGGCCCCTTCTGCTAGTATTTGTGTCTCTTTGATTTGCTCTATTCACAATCTATTGCTATACTTCAGTGGGTAAGAGAAAATGACATGCTTTCCTTAGTCACTGAACATTTTAAACAGGTAATTGAGTCCAAAACGTTAAGATAATCAGTAGTTCTTTTAAAGTTCATTATAAATTGTTGCACAAAGTGCAATATACTGGTAGCAGCATAGAAGAAATGAGGCTTCAGAACAGGAAAAAAAAATCTCTGGAGGTCAAAATTATTTGCATAATAAAATAAAATTATTGTCAGAACTTACAAGATTTTCAATAACATTTTTACTGGTAATTTGGGATCTTAGAGAAGCATTAACTCTTTTAGCATGAAATTGGGATAGATAAAACAGGAGAGAAAGCTTTAATAACACTGCAAGTATCATCTCATGTACCTTTTCACAATCTCTGAAGTAGATGATATTATTACCTCATTTTACAGATGAGAAAACTGAGCCTCAGAAAAAATAGGGAGCTTCCCTAGGTAATATTAAGATCTTGATTCACATATCCTGGCATACAAACCATATAAACTCTTACCAGTTCTCTCCATTCAAATTACCATATTTTCTGACCATTAAAACATGGGTTACAACAGTAATTTTATTTTATGAATCACTTCTAAAGACTTTAAAAATCTGCAATTAAAAGAAAACATCACCATTGTATGATATATTATATTTCAGTGATGCAAAAATATTGGGGGAGAAAAGAAGTCATGACATAAAGTAAAGATGAAATTAAATCAATTCATAATAATAAAAAAAATCCTCTAGTGTTATGCTTTCTTCAAGGACTGCATTTTAGAAAATCCTCTCACAACCCAAACAAAACAATAAATTGGAGTTAGGAAAGTTGATAGACAGCAGAATGAAGACTCTGGGTCTGTGGTAACAACAGTCAAAAGATAAACTGAAAATTCTTGTATACATTAGGAGCAACAGATTTTTGGGAAGAAGCAAGAAAAACTTTGATAAAAGCATGATTAAAGCCAATAGGAGAGCCTTACAAATCATGAAAGGGAGCTGGCTATATGGAGCACTTCAGCTATTAAGTCAAGGACACACAGAAGCATCCGACACTTTAGTAACAGGGGCTATACTAGAGAAAGAAGTTTACAGAGTTGGAATGTATGACAGAGACCACACCACTAACTTAAGCGTTGGCTCCTACACTAGAACAACTACAATCGCCAGCTGGTGGGGGAAAGTTAGATCGAATCACCTGTCTCCTCAAAGAAAGGCTAAATTTGCAGTCTGATGTTCCACTATGTAAAACACCTGTCTTATTCCCTTCCAGTGCCAAAACCAAGAGAACAAGTAAATGCACTCAATAACCAGATCTTAAATCCAGCCACAAGCTCACTAGGATTAGTCTTCCTATCTGAATTTCAAAGAGAATCATTCTGGCGTGTGGGCTTATTTTATCTGCAGTCATCACCTAGTGGTACACTGATAGTTAACACACAGTCTGGAGGTTGAGACTGGCACAAAATTGTAGGACACATTTTGGCTGAGAAGTTGGAGTAGGATAGGAGGTGAAGTATATAATGACAACTACAAGATGTGATTAAAGAGTATAAATCATAGCATGAAAATAGGGAAAGATATTCCACACTCATGGGTAGGAAGAATCAACATAGTCAAAACTGACCTTTCACAAAAAGTGATTTATAAATTGAATGCAATTCCCACTGAAATTCCATCAATGTTCTTCAAAGCAACTGAAGAAAATTATTAAAGTTGATATGGACCACATAAAGCATCAAAGCAAAAGTAACACTTAGAAAAAAAATGAAAGAAATGGAGATAACAAGTTATCAGACTTTATACTACAATATAGAACAACAGTAACTAAACAATGATGTAGTATTGGAATAAAATTGATACATGAATCAATGAAACAGAATATAAATCACAGAAACAAATCTAAATATATTTCAATACTTAATTCTTGCTGAAAATGTTAGGATTATAAAATGGGAAAAGGAGAGTGAATGTAACAAGTAGAATGGGGAAAAGTGGATGATCACCTTAAAGAGGCTAATTCTCAAACTCCGTGCACAAGAAAAAATCATAATAGATCAAAGTCTTAGATACAAGACTGAAACAATAAAACATTAAAAGAGAACATTGGTGATACATTTCATCACATTAAATGATAAAGGTGTTTTTGGAAATTCAACCACTAAAGAGAAAGTTAAAAAAAAAGGAGTACCTCAAACTAAAAAGGGTTTATATAGCAAAGAAGATATAAATAGGTTAATATAAGTAAGTCAAAAAGACATGCAGCTAAATGGGAGAAATTTTCACACATTGCATAATTTTGCCAGTGCCAAAACCAAGAGAACAAGTGAAAGTTATTTATAGCCAAGATACACTAAAATATATATTCAATTTCACAATGGACAAATAAAAGCCCAACTAAATAAAAAAGGTGGCAGATCTGAACAGACAACTCACCAAAAAAGATATCCAGAAAGGCGATGGATGGGTGGGAAAATGTTCATTACTACTTTTGATAAGAAAGATACAGGTCAAAAAACCAATGAGAGATCATTTCATACCTGTGAGGGTGGAACATTTTAAATAGACCTCTAACAATAAGTGCTGGAGAAGCTGCATAGAAGGAAGAATTTTATTGTATCAATGATGGGAATGTAAAATGTTCAAGTTATTATGGAAAGCCATCTGATTTACCATAAAAATATACGTGGAAATTCCATATGACCCAGCAACTCTTTAAAACATCTACCTGAAGAATGTGCATCCATCAACTCACAAAATTATATTCTTTACACTGTTTATTACACCATTGTTTACAACAGCTAGGGCATGAAAATAGCCTAAGTTCCCACTGACCAAGGACAACCAAGATGACAGATTCACCATAGTGGTATACTATTGAGCCACAAGGAAAGACAAAATGTTACCAATTACAATAAAATGAAAGGTGTTCTAAGGAATTATGGGTCATAAAGATAGGATAACAAAGAAAATTATTTAATGTTTACGTAACAGATAGTTCAACATTGAAAAATATTTCTAAAAACTAACAGACACTAATAAATGAAGTGAGGCTTCAAGAGTAAGTGGGGTGAGGGAGGATGAATAAAACAATGACTGGTGTTTAAATGTTTATAAAAATCAAAACTAATGTAACTACAGCCAAATGAAGCTTTTCATCCATATGATAACCAGTGTTGCAACATGCAATTGGTAAATTTGTTGAAAAAACCTCTTCATGTTTTTTATGAAGTTGTGAAAATTTGCTTTGAACAAATTTGTTTTTCTTTAGTCTCTAGAACATAGAAAATAACTTTTAGATAGTACTGTGTCCACATAGATACACACATGAATTTTAAGGTATTCTATGGATAAGATGGAAGATGCCATAAATACTTTACCATCATCTCATACAACTGTCCATAACAGAGATACAGAAGCCATTGTTATCTCCATTTTCTGAAATGAAATGAAAGTTTCATTTCATTTTCTGAAATGAAAGCTTTCATTTATAAAGCTGTGACTACTCACTAAACATTTCATGGCACATTTAAGAATCAAACTATTAGAAAGTTTTTATACTGAGCCCAAATACTCCTCTATAAGTTCCACTTGGTGGTCACACACTTCTATAATCAAGTCATTAAAATTAAGACATTTTCATGTCTTTCTTACACCAGATCATGAAGGTCAGAGCTGCCTTATCATCCCTTCAATAGAGTACAGTTGATTATGCCATATTTTATTAATTAATCTACAACATACTAGATAACATATTATACTCTGGAAATAGAAAAATGACAAGGCATAAGATCTACTGTCAATGGATCAAAGTCAAATTAAGGATGACAAACCTGTGATAATAGTACAAAACTGGAGGATGGGAACACAAAAGAAAAGGTGACCAAGACCTGATTTTGCCAGGAAAACTTCATCAAAGTTTCTTGATCAAAAAAACTTCATCAAAGTCTAAGCTACAAGACACTGGACAGAATCTTGAAGGGTGAAGAATATTTTGAAAAGCAGAAAATGGGATGCAGAAAAGAATATATGTGTGTGTATGTATACACATACACATAAATATATATAATATATAATCATATACATAATCATATAGTATTGATCTTAAGTAAACATAATTTATACACTTACATATTTCTTCATAATTATAATTATTTCATGTTCTTGCTACTTCATCACTTTGCATGTATTGTCAGCACAGTTAGAAATAGTGACTCTGAGTTGTTAATGGGGCAGATAATCACAAAGATGACAATAGATCCAGCCCCTACTGTAGTGGCCCAAATGAGTGTAACAGTGCTTATTATAATAAGAAGCCTTCATATGTCTGTACTGGCCCTTGCCACCCTAAGACATGAAGGGTGGTCATTTTTTTCTGTTTCCCCATCAGTTCTATTCTCTCCCAGCCACTCTTGTTATCAAATTTTTTTCCATGCAAGTATTTTTCATATTAATCATATAATTTACATTTTTATTGTGCATTCAGATACCTAGAGTTAGGAAGTTGACAGCTGTCTGGCAATAAGAACATTCAACAGAATTCTTGCGATGGCATTTGCAGTACCCTCTTTTAGAGGGCAAATGAAAAAAAAATAGAATTTCCATTTTTTTTACTCACATCAGACCAGGAAAATGCTAGTAAGGTACAATGATATATTATAACAACCAAGGAAAAAAACAAAATGTAATTTAATATGCTGATTAGGCAGTTCAGAAAGGTCTGGGAAAATATTTTATAAATCTGTGACAAGAGGCACTTAAAAATAAATGCACGGACCCCAGAAGAGATAAAAAAAAAATAAACAAACAAACAAAAAAACATGGTATGAAGTAGCATTACTTAGTGAGCAAAGGGGATGGTATGCAGAGAAAATGATGAAACTGCTTAAGTAAGTAGTTCTCCGATAAGCTCATATTTGAAAGAGAATGTATCAATGACAGAAGGAAAAGTACAAATAAGGATGAAGGCAAATAGAAGCCCCTGTTAGTGAGAAGTATCCCAAGGCAGCTTAAAAAAAAAAAAAAAAAACTAAGTTGAGGATCGTCCCTGTTGGAGCAGCAGGTTGAAGCACAGCACTAAAAAGCTAAAGCCACTGCAGCATGAATTCAATCCCCACTCCAGAGGTGACCCACATGGGTGTGGCAGACCTCTCCTGACTCGCCCATTGCACCCCTCAGCAGTGCACTTCATCAGTTTGCCTATTCTGCTACTCACTCTGTCTCTGGTGAATCCTCTTACCACCCTTGTACTTTTGGCCTGCACCCCAGTACTGTACATATAAATAAATAAACCTTTAAAAAAATTGAAGCTTTAAATATTTTGAAACAGAACAAAAGTCATGTTAGTCCATTATATGCAGACAGCATGAAGCAGAGATAGGCACAGGATACAGGAAAAAAAATCATTTAATGCTAACAGACAAAATTGAAAAAGCTGAAGTATTCAATGTAAGTTTTTTTTTTTTTTTTGAGATGGGCTATCTTCAAACTAAATGAAGAAAGGGAATAGAAAGAGCAAACATACTTGTAAAATAAAGTGCAGGTGAGAACTAGTATTATCTAAAGATTTCAAACGTACTGTTTTTAAAAGACCCCCATAAATTATACATGAACTCTCAAAAATTGACTTTTAATTTAAGAGAACATCTACTAAATACTACCAAATAGTGGTTACTAAAAACAAATGGAGTAAAAAGGGTGATGAATGGAAACTTGATTTGTGATAATGAACATAAGGCAATATATACAGATACTGATTTATAAGGCTCTACACCGGAAACCTATATAATGTTACAAATCAGTATCACTTCAATTAAAGAATAAAGAAAGTACCTGCTACATTCTAACAGAATTTTACTTTCTTAATATAATTATTCTACAGACCTTCACTAAGAAAAATAAAAAATAGTCTGATACGAATGGAAAACTTTAAAAGGAGAGTAATGGAGAAATTCACACCTACTTGATATGAAAATATACTATACAATTATTTTATTTAAAATGATATGGTTGGCCCTCCCTGGTGGCGCAGCGGGTTAAAGCACAGCACTAAGAAGCTAAAGTCATTGCAGCATAAGTTCGATTCCCGCCTGCCCCCGGAGGTGACCACATGGTGTAGCAGACATCTCCTGACCCGCCCGCTGTTCCCCTCAGCAGTGTACTTCATCCATCTGCCTGTTCTGCTCCCCACTCTGTCTCTGGCGAAGCCTCTCGCCATCCCTGAGCCTCTGGCCTGTACCCCAGTTCTGTATGCACAAATAAATAAATCTTTAAAAAATAATAAAAAAATAAAAAATAAAATGATATGGTTCTTGTATAAAAGATAAATCAATAGGATAGATTGATAGTACAGAAATTCACCTTATGTATTAATATCATCTACATAATCTACATAACAAATGAGTAACATCATCTACATAAATGATATACTAGGTTAAATATAATGTAGGAGGTTATCCTCTGTCTCACGTACATGTGATATTTATGTAATATATAAAAACTAGATTCAACAAATAAAATATTAAATAAAAATACCAACCCAAAGTAAATCTAAAAGAAAAAAGAAGTGAATTCTTATCTAATACCTGGAAGAAAAGTCACTTTAGAATGTAAGGAAAGTCCACAAATCTTCAATGTGCTTAAAGAAATCAAATGGAAAATACTCATTAAGATAATCATGTAGCAGTCTTGCAAAAGAGTATAAGTCTATTAATTTAGTAGATAGTATAGGTTTCTTTTTTTTTTAAGATTTATTTATTTGTGCATACAGAACTGGGGTACAGGACAGAGGTTCAGGGGCACTGAGAGGCATCACCAGAGACACAGTGGGGAACAGAACAGGCAGATCGACAAAGTACACTGCTGAATGGAGCAGCGGGTGGGTCAAGAGAGGTCTGCTGCACCTTGTGGTCACTTCCCGGGTAGGCAGTAATCGAACTCATGCGGAAGTGGCTTTACCTTCTTAGTGCTGTGCTTTAACCCGCTGCACCACCAGAGAGGGCCAGATAGTATAGGTTTCTTTGTAATAATCATATATGCTAAATCACAGAAACTAATTATGTTTAATACTTTCAGGTATTTAGCCTATAATTTCAAACACTCAGGAAGAGGTCCCTGTGTATCATAAGATAACCAGGTATACAGGTGACAAGGTCTATGTTCTACTATGTAAACTAGGAAGGGTCATGGGTCATTCATTCCTACTCAGAAAAAAATAGATCCTTCCCTTCCCTTTCCTCCTCTCCCCTCTCCTCCCCTTCCCTCCTCTCCCCTCCCCTTCCCTTCCCTTCCCTTCTTCCCTTTTCACCTTTTTAACTTGAAGAAAACAGAAGACAATAGGAGTATACTCATGGCCTGGATAAAATCTTATTCAAGCAGCAGCTTCAAATCTGTTCATGAACCTAGAGAATTACAGTTAACACCTGAGCAATCCTGTTTTCCTGCCACCACAACTGAGTTCTCTGGCTGCTACATCTGTTTGGAAGAAGCAATGTCTTCTGCCAGCAAGATGCAATTAGTGTGAAAAAAATAAAAACCACAAAATGGAGCTATAAAAGTTATTTTACTCCATCCATTTCCATAATGAGATGTCAACAAGAACACTCCCCTTAAACATATTCCATCCA
Organism: Condylura cristata; assembly: GCF_000260355.1. Taxonomy (NCBI): domain Eukaryota; kingdom Metazoa; phylum Chordata; class Mammalia; order Eulipotyphla; family Talpidae; genus Condylura; species Condylura cristata. The sequence goes on along the minus strand of NW_004567114.1, from coordinate 51,855,409 downwards.
GTCACTGCTGATGAATGCTTCTTTGTCTTTCACACAAAACTTTCCATCTGTTAACTCCTACCCATCCCACAACTCAGCTCAGCAACACTTGCTCTGGGAAGCCTTTTTGGTAAGTCCATCTCAACTTTATAAAAACTGTCCTCTTCTCTATAAGTTTCTGGGCAAATTTGTATCATAAGATGTATTATTCTATACTGCCACCTCTTACTCCTTTATCTGTTCACACCTAACATAACAGATTGCTGGAGTATAGAGATCACACCTTCTCTAAGCTTATATGCACATATTTAGTGATCAATTAATGGTCATGGTTGAATAAAACAATGCCTTTAAAATGCATTGTTTGCCTGCAGTTCTAAGCTTCTACATATTAAATTGTAATAATCTGTAGATATTGTATTTCAAAAGTTCAAAACCAAAGCTTGTAAGAATCATATTTTTTAAAACACTTTTCTTTAAATTAGAGACTGTATTTTTTAAAAGATTTATTTATTCATACAGAACTGGGGTACAAGTCAGAGGTGCAGGGGTAGTGAAAATGGGGAGCAGAACAAGCAGATCTATGAAGTATACTGCTGAGAGGAGCAGTAGGCAGGTCAGGAGGGGTCTGCCACGCCATGTGGGTCACCTCCAGGGCCGAGGATGGAACTTGCACTGAAGCGGCTGCAGCCAGCTTACAGTGCTGGCTGTATCCTAACCCATTGCACCACCAGGGAGGGTCCCTTTTATAACATTTTTAAAAACATTTAGCAATGCTTTCTAGGTACGTTTCTTGCTACAACTCAAACACAATGTGGTATGGGTCATGATGAGAAACATGGATGTATAGTCAGAACACACCTGGGCTCTACCTTGGGTCATAGCAAATGGGTAACCTTGAGTAAATTGCCTCACTTTACTCTCAATGTTCCTCTCTTAAACTGACTTAGTGAAGCTCACAGCTTTCACCTTACTGCTTGTGAGAATACAAATGAACATTACAGTCCTTCACATACTGATGACCGTATCACAAAATATTCTTAGTGTAACAACTAAGAATATGGGTCTTAAAATCAGAAAGACCTGAATATGAATCCCAGTTATTATTGATATTATTTATGATTGTTATCATTGCCATTATACTAACAGAGATAAATATTGGTTTTAAATCTCTTACCAATTCACAGCATTAAAAACCCTCAGGACTCTTAAAACTATTATCATTTGTTCTCTCTATTCCTTCATAAAGAGTATGTGTCCACTCCAGAGGAAACTGCTTTTCTATCCACTGTACTGGTTAACACTAATTAAATGGAGCTGAGTCCATAGGATTGTATCTAGTTCCTTTTCTAAAATGAATCAATTAACAGTTGGGAAATGCACTGGGGAAAGAAGGGTCACCATATCCTGATGGGACTGAATGACAAATGCCACAGCTGGAAGGAGATTAGAGAGCATCTCAGGTCAAGAAAGAACATAAATGATTGCCCCATGTGTCCAACATAGAGGAAAAAGAAAATTAAGTAAAAATGTCATGGAGTCACATTGTAGCTAATGAGTACAGACTCTGCAGGCACCCTGATAGAGGGAAAGAAAGGTCAAATCTGTTTCTTCGAAAGCTCCATCACATACAGGAGACTTTATACCTTTAAAAGGATAATGACCTCATTTACATGAGGAACACCAGCATACAAATTGCCCTTCAGACAAGTTACAAAAGGCTGGGAGACAAAGGCTAGGTACAGCATTATACTGAAATGTTATAATAGGCAGCAGGGTTTCTGGTGACAAATAGCATCACTGTTGTCAAATACATTTACACAAAGACACCAAGCAAAGGCTCTATATGCTTTGCTTCAAATTTCTTTAAGTCTCACTGGACTTTTCATAGAAACAGATGCTTACTTTTGATTCACAGACAACAAAACCCTTAAAAGCTGTGAAATCTGCTGGGTATTCCCACTCCAGAAGAAGCAACAGTTCAATGATGGCTGAATTCAATTCAATGCCTGTTGACCAGGCACCTGCTGTGAGCAGGAATTGTTCTGGCTGCTGCTTGAGAGAAAGAAGCTTGCTATCCAGAGACTCCTCATATTCTTTTTGAAGAATTAGGCTGATTCAGTTGTCCACTCTGAGACATTGGAATAAAAGAGTTTAAATTGAAAATTTGAGTTTATGCTTCTTAGTCATGTTAATTGAAGCACAAATTTATATGGAACAAAATTCCCCTTTTTTGTGTGTACAATGCTGACAAGTGCATACATTTGTAGAACCAACATGATAATTGAGATATGGAATAATTTTATTAACTTCTCCCAAATTACCCTAAGTCCTTTTGTAAAAAATCCCTTCCTATCCCTGTTCCCTGGCAACCACTGACCTGTTCTCTATCCCTTTTACAAAATATCAGATAAACGCAGCCTTCAAGTCTAGCTTCGTACAGCATAATGCATTTGATACTCCACACAGGTTGTGTGTGCATCTGCAGTTCATTTATTTTTATTGCTGAGTTATATTCCGTTCAGTTGATATGCCAGTTTGCTTAGCCACTCATCAGCTGGATTCTTTCATAGGGCATCAATTTATAAAGTCTCCAGTCATTCTGGAATTGAAAGTAGTGGAGATGTAGATAGGGCCCAGAGTTCAGTCTACAGTAAGAAGGGAGAGGTGGTTTTCCTACAAATTAGAAGCTGCAGAAACTCTATGCTATTGCATTTCATTCCTCTTTGATATGAGTGTAATTAATTAACAAAGGATAGTTTCATAATCATTTTAGTGAAAAAACATTTAGTGAAAAAACATTTAGTGAAAAACATTTAGTGATAATACTATGTACATACTATACCAAATACTGTAAAAAATATATGGTAAGATATACTATTTTCAATATGCACATGTAGGTTTATAATATTATCATGACTGAGTCATTGGCAAAAATTAACTCAAGAGCAACAACAGACTTAAAAAATAAAACAAAATGGCCCTCCCTGGTGGCACTATGGGTTAAATCACTCCGAAGCTATGCACAGCCACTTCAGCATGAGTTTGATCCCTGGCCAGGAAAGTAACCCACATGGTGCTGCAGATCTCTCCTGTCTCGCCCGCTGTTCTTCTCAGCAGTGTACTTCATCAGTCAGCCTGTTCTGCTCCCCACTCTATCTCTGGTAAATCCTCTTACCGCCCCTGCACCTCTGGCCTGTACCCCAGTTCTGTAAATAAATAAATCTTTAAAAAAGATAAATAAGGCCCTCTCTGGTGGTGCAGTGGGTTAAAGCACAGCACTAAGAAGCTAATGCCACTTCAGCAAGAGTTCGATCCCCGTCCCGGAGGTGATCCACATGATGCCGCAGACCTCTCCTGACCCCACCCACTGCTCCCCTCAGCAGTGTACTTAGTCAGTCGGCTTGTTCTTCTCCCCACTCTGTCGGTGGTGAATCCTCTCACTGCCCTTGCACCATTGGCCTGTACCCCAGTTCTGTATACAAAAAATATATAAATCTTTAAAAAGATAGCTTTAAAAAAATGACTAAAGATTTGAAAAGACAGCTGACCAAAGACACCAAATGGAGGACATTCTTCAATCATAAAATAATTCTGTGTTCTAAGTAACTTATGGGGACATAACTAATTCCTGTATAGGTTATATTTATTTTAGATTCTTATCAAAATCTCTTTGTAACTACAGTCACTAACTTTGGTGCTCCTTAATGACTATTTTGGAAAATCAAGGCATCATCACCAAATTTCAGAAATATCACAAATAATTTCAATTAGGAATTTCAATGTAAAATAAACTATGCTTAGGTAGACTTTAATTAACTTCCTATAAAGAGATTAATTTTTTAATTACCTAAGAAATTCTGCATGTTTATGGTTAGTACATTATCATTCCAACCTTGTTAACTTATTCACTCAATATAAATTTTATTTTCACATTAATACTATGGCAGTAAGATCTGTCCTTAACATTTCTTTTGTATTCCATTTCCTCCCCTTTTGTAAATCACAGTCACAGTGTCATCATTATAAATTTTGAACCAATTATCTAGTGATGTCAGGACAGTAGAGGATAACTGACACAGGAAAAGATGTTTCAAAGGACAGAGGTGTACACTTTTCTCAACCTGATATTTCTTGTTATGGATTATTTAAGTAGGTAATATTCACAGAATAGTAATGGTTTCCTAGTGAGCTATTCCACCATTGGGGGGAGGGAGGAGAACAAATAAATTTTCAAATTATATGCCTCACTTGAAATAGTCATAGGGTATCCTATGACTATTACTCTGTACAATGTCAGAGTGTACTTTGTGCTGAGCATGTAGATAACAAGGAGGCAGAAAAGACTGTGTTATTCAATAGAATATAATGGTTACTGATGTCAGTTCTGAAGCAAAAGCCTGGGTTTGAAACCCAGTTTCAATACTTCTTAAGCATCTAAGCCTGGTCATGTTTTCCAAATCTGGAGGTCTTGCATACTTCTGTAAATGACAGTGATAAATATAATAGTAATTTTGTCAGTACTGTTGAAGTGGTTGAAGCATTCAGACAATGCCTAGCATATAAGCTTGTTATAATTATTGCTTGCCAATATTTAGAAAGTTTCTTCTTTTTCTCTATTTTCATTTTAAAATTGTTGATAAAATCATATTTCAATAAGTATGTCCTATGTAGCTTTTTTGGTCCATATTCATTTTGCAGTTCATTTGTTGGGTTTTTTTATTTTCTAATTATCAGATTATACTGTTTTAAACTTTATAATGATTACACTATTATTTTTATTAAGGTAACATTGGATTAAAGCATTGTATATTATTTAGGTATACAGCTTCATAATTCTCTAAATGTATTTTAGCAAACCTAGTTGATTTGTTTTAAAATTATGTGAAAATATTATAGGAGTGAAACAGTGTGACTTGCTATTTTAGCTATAATAGAGAAAAATTTCAACATGCTTTTTCAAAAAAAAAAAAAAA
>NW_004567114.1:51785152-51848229 GCF_000260355.1 Condylura cristata | reverse complement strand
TTTTTTTTTTGAAAAATTTACTTGGTTATTTTGAACGATTCTTTTGTATTCTTAAGGATTGATCTTTTGTACATAGGCAGCAAAAGCATATTTCATTAATTGGATGAGGGTTTTGATCTCAGATATTCCTAGATTTTAATCACAGTTTTACTGCTAAATAGCTGGGTAATTTCTGGAAAATTACTTCATATCCATACACCTCTGTAAAAGGCTGATCAGAATGCCTAGTGAAAGTATGTGCTCAAAAACATTAACCATCCCACTAGTGGACATAGCCTGCAATTTTCTTTTTGTCTTAGTTCATTGAGGATGTTACTATAAAATATTACAGACAGAATGTTTACAAACAATAGTTCTGGAGGAGGGTAAGTCCAAGATCAAGGTGCTGGCAGGTTCTGGTGGGATCTGTTTACTTACTGCTTCAGAGGTGGCTGACTTCCCTATAATCTCACTTAGCAGAAGGGGGAACTAAGATCTCTATGGTCTCTTCTGGCCTCTTCGAACTAAACCTTTGTGGATAGAGTTCTTCTGACCAAATCGCCTAAAAATTCTACCCCCAAATATATAACACTTTGAGAAATAGGACTTCAACATAAATTTTGAGGGGACATAAATATTTAATATATTCAATTCCCATTCTTTTTCATATTGTCTTTTTCAAGATCAAGATTTAATATTAAATTTTGATAGACCAGGGTAATTTATTGCATAAAATTTTCAACTTTTATGAGTTATGAAATAATTTCTGCTTTAAGTTTTTGATAGAACTCTCACCTAAACTTCCTTACTTATTATTATTTTTTTTTTTGAGCAGGCTAGAAGTGGGCAGTGTTGGGGAACAGATACATCTCAAGCAAGTTTCAGTTTCTATAGTGTGTATGTGTGTGTGTGTGTACCAAAGAAGGAGAGAGAGTAAAGAAGACACTCTAATAATTCTTGCATTCCAAATTATAATAGTGATAAAATGTACTAATAAATTCTGAATATTTAAGTCACAATACAATAAAGTACACTTTTAATATGATAATATTTACCTTAAAGTGAAATATTATTTGAAGTGGTAATAATAAAGCATTATATAAACAGTAAGGACAGTGGACAGTTTCTACATGAACTTTTTAGCTTTAAGGTAAGTTAAAAGCTTCATTCATTACAAATAAAGTCACTTAATAATCAGAAGGCCAAATGGCTGCAGAGAATACAATCATTTTCCTAGACTCTTTTTAGTAATTTTTCTAGATGAAGATGATAACGGAAAAAAAGAAGTGCAAAACTCAGAAACCAAGCTATGCACATTTATCCAAAAAAAAAAAGCTGATGAAAATGAGCCTAAAAATGGAAATTTAAAATGGAAGAAAACTGATTTGATGATAAGCAGAGAATAGATTAAACATGAACCATATGGCAATTTTAGACCATCTTTGTAAAGTGTGCTATAAACAACATTAGCACAAGTGATTCTGAGCAAAATGTTCCAAAAGGTGACTTTGCCTGCAGGATTATTACATCTGGTATAGCTTTGAAGTCATTTTCAAAGGACATTGTTCTCCACACTCAAAGATTGTATCTGGCCTTCAACATTTTTTGGCTTGCTACACATTTACAGTAACATTCTCTAGATTATTTCAACACTCGGCATGATTAAACCAAACAAATACAGCCTCTTCCAACATAATTAAAACAAAGTAGCAAAAGAGTCATGGTCAACCCTCTAGCATTTTATAGTCCAGATGAGAAAAGAAGATAAGTATACTGAAAAACATACAAAATAGGTCAAGTAGACTATAAATTAAAAATCCAAAACTCAGGGAAGGTTATTCATGAATACCCACCAAGGCCTTGAGTAAAGAAGGTAAATTATTTTCATGTAAAATGCAATCCAGTCATTTTCAGTTTGCTTTGTGCTCAAAAATGTGAATACATGTATATGGAAAGAAAGAAAACAACAAAACCAAAACTATTAACCAAGGAGGATGAGTGAAGTTACATTATTCTTTATACTATACTTGCAACTTCCCCACACATTTGAAATTATTTCAGTATAAAACATAAAGAACATAAACATACTGATATAAAAATGGTCCATGGCCCTGCAGCGTCTCTATCACCTGATAGCTTGACAAATGCAGTCTCAGACATCCATACTCCATTCCTCTAAGCATCAACTCAATAAGTACCTACATCTTAACAAGGTAACCAGAATGGTCAAATGCACAGAATGAGATTTTGGACAGCTGAGAGGATGAGTTTTCAGACGTTAATTCTAAAATGATCTATGGGGACCTTGGAATGTGATGAGTACATTACAGATATAGTTGCATGTGAATCTTTGCAGGCCAGTGCAAAAATGTGATAGGTAGAATAATTGTCAAGCCCCCAAGATAGCTACATGCACATTTCCCAAACCTGAAAATATAGTGTGCAAAGGGAATAGATGGCATTAAGGTTGCTAATAAGTTGCTTGTAGATAAATTAGTTTGGATATTCTGGTTAGCAAAGTAATCACATGGTCCTTAAATGTGGAAGAGAAGATAAGAAAGAAAGGTAAAGAAATGCTAAATGAGAGGGATTTGACTTTGGCTGGCTTTGAAGATGGTGGAGGTGATGGGACTGGAAAAAGCTCCCTCAGAACTTCCAAAAAGGAATAGCCATACCAGCACCTAGACTTTAGGCTAGTGAAACCCATCTGAATGCTGTAAAATAAATTTGTGGCATGTGAAGCCAATAAATCTGTGGTGACTTGTTAAAGAAGAAAAAGAAAAGTAATACAAAGTAGTCCTATTCCATTTGTTTGAGTTTAGCTGTATAACTCTAGTCTGTCATTTTGGGACATTGCTGCTGCACATAAAATGTTACTTCTTATTTGCCTGTTAGCTTTCATTCATTATATTTTCTTGCTTTCAAAAATGGGAAGTTAATGCATTTTTTAAAAAGATTCATATTTATGCATATAGAGCTGGGGTACAGGCCAGAGGTGCAGGGGTGGTGAGAGGACCCACTAGAGACAGAGTGAGGAGCAGAACAGGCAGACGGAAGAAGTACACTGCTGAGCGGAGCAGCAGGCGGGTCAGGAGAGGTCTGCCACGCCATGTGGGTCACCCCCGGGGTGGAGATCGAACTCATGCTGAAGTGACTTTAGCTTCTCAGTGCTGTGCTTTAACCAGCCGTGCCAGTAGGGAGGGCCCAGTTAATGCATTTTGTAAAAATCCCTAGACCTGATTTAGCTATTGCTCTCAATTTATTCTTACCGTAAAAAGTAAAGGTTTTCTTTTCAATTACTTCCATACTACTTATAGATCCTCTATCTTTTCAGATCAACTCAAAAGATTGAAGGAAGAAGCTAGTAATCTGGAAAATTTGTTCCCTTCTGAGTAATAACAAGTTAATTAGAGGTGAATAATATTTTCATATTGGATGAAAGCAAAGGTAAATAACATTTCTCTGTCACTATTATAAGGAAAATCTATCTAGGACCAATGCTGCCTTCCTCAAGTCACCAGTCATGTATTTGGAAGTCTTTATGGCAGCATTATTCTTCCCTGCATCCTGAGTAACAGGAGGCAAGCAGAAACTTATTGTACTGAAATTATTAGAAGTGCATTGGGATATATCAAGTAATTATAGACTTGAATATCTTTAAATTAAATAAGAAAAAATAATACCTCTGAGAAACATTTCTCTTTCATTACAGTTACATTGTTCTTTGTGTAAAACCAAAACCTGCCCTCATGGGTCATAGTTTTGAGTCTGTTCTTTTGATTCAAACATTCAGCATGGCTCAATTTGTATTAAAGAATTCCTGTACTTAATCCTGAAATGCTTTAAGTAGGATCAGTACAGACCAATAAAATGGAGCAAATGTATAGTTAAGCTTTCAAAATTGCTGAGTACAGATATAATTCTCAATTATACTACCAATGAAATTTTCCATAGCAAAAAACTACACTGAACCCAGAGATAATGAATAAATGGAAAATTAAAAGTAGTAAATGGCCATGGACCATTGTATATAATTTGATATCCACTGAATCATAAAGTGTGTTTTTCTCTGTGTGCAAGCATTCATCTAATTATGAAGTTAGGTATACAATTTGACTTGTGGTTGGCTATTGTATTAGGTCATCTCAAAATATAAATGTCATATCTGGGAATATCAACAACCCCAATAATTATTATATACTTGTTTATTTAGCAACATTTCATGTGAGGATACTGAATTATGCACAATGGTAGGACAGAAGATACAAATTTAAAAACTTTTCTTTAACCTCTCTCTCAAAGGGCTTTCCTAGAACCTCCTTATATCTTCAAGGATAGATTGGGCTCAAGGTTTCATTAAAATAATTTCATTCCCCTTTTTAAGTTTCAGGTATTCTGAAAAATTATCTCAGATTCTTCATGTAATTAGCATCAGACTAATTTTCCTGAAATATCACTTTCATCAATATCCTTCCCTTGCTAAAAATTAAATGACTTTATGTTTCTCACTGCATTATTCATTCAGGAAACATTTGTTGAACAGCAACTACTTGGAATACACAGTGTTAGGAAGCAGGCAGGGAAAGGGAGGTGAGGATGCTAAGAGAAGTAATATATGGTTCCAGTACTTATGGAGCATAAGGTCCAGTAAAATAGATAAAACACAGTAATACACAGACTGCAAAAAATGTTATAACAGTGGAAAGGAATTTCCTGCAGAACTTGGGTTCTCAAGTGGGTCTTGAAAAGTTAATCTGAAACAAAAAAGCAAAGCTCGGAGGAGACAGGTATTGCAAACAGAAAGAAATGCCCAGAAAAGCAAAGAGTAGTTCTACAAGCACAGTTGTTCAGTTTGACTAACACATGAACTATTTAAAGGGGGTGGACATAAGTATACCAGGGAAAGCTGGTGATGATGAACCAAGGCTTGGTAGGGAGTGTACATGACTGCTTAGAGAAATACTGTCCAGCAGGTAGTGAGCAGGTATAACTGGGAGGTTTCAGAGCCAAAGTAACAACAGGCGATGATCAAGTTTTTGGAACATTAATGTGTAAGACGGTCTGCAGAAAGGGTGGACTGTAGAACGGTAAGAAAACCAGTTAGAAAGAGTTACAGGAGATCCAGTGGTGGAAACAATAAATAAAAAACAATTCAGCCAGTCATAGTGATGCACTCCTGTAGTCTGACACGGGGGAGGCTAATGCAAGAGGATCATTTGAGTCCAGGAGTTCTGGGCTGTGGTATACTATGTCTGCAGTGTGTTTGGCATCAACATGGTACCTCCTAGGAATGGAGGTACCCAAGTTGCCCAAGCAGGGGCAAACTGGCCCAGGTCATGAATGGACAGCCAGTTAAAATTCTCATACTGATTAGAAAAAATGAACACAGGCTATGAGGCTATAGACTTGAGAATAGATGTGATGATAAGTTACTGAGAAAATCAGCTAATTGAGCCCTTACAATTGACTAGGGAAGAGTTGGTACAATTAATGCTGACAGATAACCAGCAGGAAGTATGAGCTGAGCAGGAGGAAGAGGTTCAGATGGGAGAAATCATCTACCACACAGCCAATTCTCAAGACAAGGGAATGAAAGATCACCAGTGAAGAGTAGAGAGTCCAAGTGGAAATCCTCAAAAGGGAGGATGAGCCATATTCAAAGAGGAGGCAAGAGTTTAAATGATGTGAAGGGAGTAGCAGCGTCCAAATAGAGGTCTTCAAAATGATGTAGTGCTAAAAAAGATGACTATTGACTAGAATACAGAGAACTGATAATTAATTAGCATTTACTATATATCTGTCTATACACACACACACACACACACACACACACGTAAACTATAATTTATTATGCTCACAGCATACATATGGTTCCAGTACTTATGGAGCATAAGGTCCAGTAATACACAGCATATATGTGATCTTATTCCTGGCCTCAAATCATAACAAGGCTGATTCTACTATCATCAGTCAATAAACAGATGAGAAAAATAATGACAATTTTTGGAGTTTAAGGAACTTATCCAAGGACACATGCTAGTTAGAACTGGCAGAGTCAGATTGAACCAGGGCTACTGGACCCTAATGATCATTTTCTCACGGTTAACACTTTTCTTGTATCCACATGTTCCATTGCAGTGGAATTTCTTTAGCTGAAATGTTCCTCATAATTCTCAAAACCATACCCCAGAGTCAGTTAAAAAAATCGTCATTTCCAGAAGGTCTTCCCAACTCTACCAGCCTCTTTTCAGAATGTTCACATAATTTGTTCTTCAAGACAACATGACCATCAAGTTTTATGTAATGTCTTTTATTATGTGCCACTACTTTAAGTGCATAGATCACTCCTCAAATAAGCATCTGACTCCTTAGGGTAGAGATATCATCCTTCATGTTTCTTCTGAACCTTACAAGGCAATATGTTCTAACAGTGAGAAGCATAGTGAGGAAATATTTGTTATGTTTCCAGACACTTAAAATAAATTAGATTTTGGGTGAAGCTGACTGGGTAAAGTGTCTCTGGTTAGGAGTTTAACAGAATGATTTTAAGAGAAGAAAAGGACATCCCCAGCCCGCCAACAAGCTTGTGCAGGCCTGAGTGGAGAATGACTAGGAAGGAAAGACCCCACTCACTGGGTAGGGTAGGTTCTGAGCTCAAGATCTGAAAATACACTGGATTCTCGGATATTAAGCACACTCCTGAGGTTGTAAGTGAAGACATAGCATTTTCCCAGTGAATTAGCAGTTTAAAGTCATTTCAGAAGACTTTCTTGCCTTTTAGTCTTTGATTTCTAAATCCTAAACTTATTTTTTTCCCTTTATAGGAGTATTCTAGAAAAAGCATTTCTCTAACAAAATTTAAAATGTCCTGGTTTAAAAAAAAAACAAACTATGTCCTTTTTTAGAGTAATATTTAGATAAGCGTCAAAATGCAATTGTCTCCAATTCCCTGACTCCTAAGCTCTCTGGAAGATCTCTTAACCCAGTGTGACTCCATTTCCCACCCAAACGTAAAGGACTAGCCCACTTTGGTACCCTTATTTGTGTCAGAATATCTAATTTGATAACTGCTATAAGTTCACCTTGCCCCTGCATAGATGCTCATTTTCAACTTGTTTAAAAGTGTCCCACAATGTTAATCCAAATTTGAGAAAGTGAACACCCCACTAAGTACATGCTAAACCACTGTTTCTTTCACTATGTTTCACTATCGTCAGACAGAAATGACAGACAATCCAAGTACACGAAAGTTTCATTTTGTTGAAAAGAGATGACAGTGATCAAGATTTTCACAACTTTCTTCATATACTTTAAGCCTATGATCATTAAATTTTTGTATAAGTTATCATCATTTATCTCTGAAATATTAAACCAAAGAAATGTTCTTACATAAACATAGTTCTTACATTATCCCCAAGGAATACAAAATAAAGCATTCTTTTAATTTCTTGGAAATGAAGCTGACATCATAAACTCTGCTATGACAGGGGGAGCATTGTATTCAACTCTGGCTTCACCTTGTTCGAGACACTGTTAGTGAGTGAACTGAACAAAAATGTGGATGTTTAAAATTCCCGATCCAGTGATAAACATTCAGACATATTTTCCAGTAACAGTGATAAATTTTTGCAGGCAAACAGCATCCATTGTGAATCTTTAGTTTAATACTTTAGAAGATGAAAAATTGTAATTCAGAGATTAGCAAAAGATGTGTGTTTCTCCCCATTCTATGTGTGTGTTAACAGTTTTTTCCTGTGGAATACTGGAATACTGGACCAGCTAACTATAACTCAAGCTTCAGATGTTTATGCTGAGGGGAAAAATGTTTCTATTTTGGACTGTATAGCTCTCATCAGCATTTAGTTTTAGAAATAGAAAGTTTTTTAACTCAGAATTTCTACAGTAAGACAGATTCTCATTTTGATGATGACAGCTGATTTGGGGAAAATGTTTATTTCCATCTTAAAGTCTTCAAAGACACACATATAATAACTTTCCATAGTAACAATATTAAAAGGGGGAAGACACAGTACAGTTTTGAGTTTCCTTTGCACAGTTCCTACAAAGGGCTTCTTACTTCTGGTTTTATGGAATGAGATACAAAGCTCCTATTGCATTCATAATCCCACTCTTCCTTTACCACTTCCTCTTAATTTGAATCATTTTGAGTTCTTTCTTGTTTGAATGGAGAGCTTGCTCTTCATTTGAGCTAGGATAAGCTTGCTTGATATGGCTGACTCTGCTGGCTGAACTAGCAAGCACACAGGTCTTTTGCAAGAAGGAATTTCAGGGAATGAGTACAGAGAAAATAGAATAGTCATCTGGGAGGGGATTGGGGGCCTTAAACTGGTGCTAGACATTACAACATGTTACCCTTGTTAGTCAGCTGTGACAACTGTACTTCTTAAGTTTTCTTTTCATACTCAAAGTGTGCTAAGCAACCAGTTCTGATAGTTGAGTCTTTTCTTTTTCTTTACTAAAATGCAGGTCTAGGTTACTCCCTTATACCTACTACCCAATCTTGACTTAGCCATATCTCTTCCCAGACATTCAGTTACATGCTAAATCAGGGGCTAGGCCTTGCTATTAACTGACAGAAGGCTCAACTCTCAGTCACATGCTTTGCCTTTAGGTCATGCTGTTCTACTCGCCAATTATTAGCTGTGGGACCTTGACCCACAACTTGATTCATAAACTGCTCTAGTTCTCAATGTTTTCATCTGTAACATGGAATAATTACATTAATTAAACAGGCTATCTTGTGGGTCTTTGTAATGTGATTAAAAAAATACTTGCCTTTCAGTTAAGTACTCAAGAAGGAAAACAACTGTCATTACCAGTGTCTCCACTTTAAGTTAGACAAGACTGATGTTCACTATGGCACAGAACTTGCCAGATGTAACTGTTAATAAGTCCCACAACCTTGTTATCAGAGCCTTCTTTTGTCTAATTCATGAAATTTTACCTCATTTTTCCATAACCTGACATTGATCACCCCTCCTGCCCCAGTTTCTATGAGGTTCTATAACCTGCTAGCTGGAGCCACCATGGTCATGCCAGCTTGGCTACCTTTACTCTTTTATACTTATTAACATCTGTGTCACTATGTAAAACATTTTTTTTTCCTAATATGGGCTTTAAAAAATAATCAGAACAGAAATTTTCTAGTACATTGTTTAAAAACATACTTCTGGGCCCTCCCTGGTGGTGCAGCGGGTTAAAGCGCAGCACTGAGAATCTGAGGCCACTTCCGCATGAGTTCGATTCCCGCCTGCTGCCTGCCCCGGAGGAGACCACATGGCGAGCCAGACCTCTCCTGGCCCGCCCGCTGCTTCCCTCAGCAGTGTACTTCGTCGATCTGCCTGTTCTGCTCCCCACTCTGTCTCTGGTGAAGCCTCTCACCGCCCCTGAGCCTCTGGCCTGTACCCCAGTTCTGTATGAACAAATAAATAAATCTTTAAAAAAAACAAAAAAAAAAAACATACTTCTATTTCTTATGAAATAAAACACTTTTTTTTTCTTTTAAAGCTGTACTAAATAACATCCAGTTGAAACCAGATATCCTCAAGTTGTTTGGTAGAAGGAGAAATTGGTTCAAATTGGGAGTAAAGAAAGGAGAAGGGGAGGGAAGGAATTAGTTATTTACGCAGTTAGCTCTTTATAATAATTCTACACACTAGGTATCACTAGAGAGTCTGCCTTTTTTGAGGTTAACAGTATGATACCCCAGCACATCCAAAACTCTAGTGTAGGATGTTAGAGGTTCAACAAAGTCCCTTCCAGGTAGAAAGGGACAATACTTACCAGGGGTGGAGAAGCTGTCTTCAGTTACTGCAAACATTCTGACATTCTAATTACTCCACAGATAGCAAAATATGAATTATTATTGCAAATGGTATTTGATATGTACCATTTGTCTTGTGACCACTTTCCCTGTTACTTACTTAGTAACTGCTTAGGAGTCTAACTAAAACCAATCATACCTAGCACAATTTATTGTACACCTTCTGCTCAGCAGCTGTCAGTTAAATTAGTAGAGGAAAATGTTCTAGGAAAATATAAGGCAGCCACAGAAATGATGATCCATAAGCATCCATTTGCTGTCTTTAAAACCACTTAATCTGCTGACTACTTACATTAGTTTCCTGGTGCCTCTATACTACAAACTTAGCAGTTAAACATGGCATACATTTATCATCTAGAAATCAGAAGTACAAAATGTGCCTCACTAGACTAAAATCAAGGTGTCAGGAGGTTGTATGTCTCCTGGAATCCCCAGAGATTAGTAGGATTTCTTATCTTTCCTGTTTTGAGAAGCAGTCAGCATTCTTTGGTTCATGGCACATTCCTTCATCTTCATAGCCAATCTTACATCTGGCCAAGATTTTTCATGTTGCCATCTCTGGTTCTCACTTTTCTGCCTCTGTCATCTACATTTAGTGACCAGGGTTATTATATTGAGCCCACCAAGATAATTAAGATAATTTCCCCACTTTTAAAATCAGCTGATTAGCAAATGCAATTCCATTTGCAAGCATTATTCTTCTTTTCCTTGTAACCTAACACATTCAGATATTAGTACAAGAGTTAAGACATGGACATCTTTGATAAATCACCACTCTGCTTACCAATTTAACCTTATAGGTTAAGTAGAGTTAGAAGCTAGGAAATGAAGAGAAAACAACTGAGTCACTTACTGGTTTATAGTTAAAAGCAGTGGTAAAACCAGAAATCTAGCCTAGTTACATTGACATCCAGTGTACTGGAAAGGTTTCTGACTACAAACCCCTCATTCCTTAGCATTTCACATACTACCTCTCCTTCCCACCTTCTAAATTTCTGGTTGTGGTCATTCACTCTCCTGGCTCACAGTCCCCAGATTATTCCCTATCCCAAATGTCTATCATGAGCTTTAGATATGATTTACCATTTACTACACAACTCATTCATCAATAAGTTTAAAATTTTAAACTTAAATTTTAAATTTAAAGTTTTAAATTTCCTAATGGATTATTAGACAAGTAGAGAGCAGAGACAGGGAAAACACTGATTAGCCAATTAATCTGAGCCAGAAGGATTACTCTGTGTGAGGAGTAATCCTTCTGTAAGCATTCTCTTCAGTAAGCACTGGAAGCTGAGGCAATAACTGAAGCATAAAGCATTCTTTTTCTCCAATATGCATGTCACAGTGAGTCGGACTACCTCAACACATTAAAAACTACATTGACAAAAAATATGAGCTAAACAGTAAGCATGTAGATAACTTAATCAGATGGTATATGAATTATATGGCAATAAAGATATTTTTAAGTACCTGTAAGTCCTGGCAGAAAATTAACACAACTATGCTAATAGAATAACTTCATATTATTTTAACTTCATATTATTTTGCTTTAAAAGTCAGCCATAACAATGTTTATGTATTTATTCTATTATTTGCTGGAGACATAGTTTCTGCTAAATATTTCTGATTTATGAGAAATAATTTGCATTTTCAAAGATGAGTGGTAACTGATGCTTGGCCTTGTTTCAGGAAGACAGTAGAGTAGAAGTGAAGATTGCTACCAACTCCAAAAGGTTACTGGCATGGAACACTAAGTCTATGTATTAGTTGCTCCAGGTTTTTTGTTTGTTTGTTTGTTTTTAAACAAACAAACAAACAAAATAACTTGAATCAAAATCTCTGATTTTAAAATATCTGCTCTAGTTTTCCAGAGGCAAAAAATGTTGGAGCAACAGAACACATCTGCAGGTTGTATCTGGTCTATGTACTGCTATTTTATAGCCAAATCTGAAACCATAGTCAAGATCTTGTACCCTATTTAGTTCCATACCTACTCCAGTCAAGTAATTAAAGTCTCAGTATCAGGACATATGGCTCAGTATTAGAACATATGGCTGCACATTTTGAAAACATACTCTTATATCAAACTCCAAGGCAGGTAGCCACTTTTACTTAGATGGTAAATACAAAATTTCCCACCATTTCTATTACATAAACATATAAAATATTAAACATTCAATGAAATCAAGTTTCATCTTAATTTCTATTTTCTAAAAGAAGGATAGCCTATATAATATATGCAGAATTACTTCTAGTAATGTTTTATATTTCATGATGTTGTTTTGGGCAGCCACTGATTAACAGCATGTTATCCCATAGCAAACATCTATTTATTGAAATTATATTAAAATTTATGTGCAAAATAAATTTTTAGAGAAAGGAAATAATGTCTTAATATAAAATTTAATTTCATAAATTGGACTAAGGAAAATTCAGGTAATCACACTTCAGTTCTTTTTCATTTTTTTGACATGATTGTGCTTGAATTTCTCCACAGATTTCAACAAGTATATTTTTAACTTTAACAAACAGTAAGCTTTAATGTATTCCTGTTTGACATAAAGAAATTGTACAACTCCCACAGCTTTCTACTTTTTTGATATTATATAAGAACCCTATAATTTTATATGCCAGAGAAGACAGAGCACCTGAGAATAAATGCCTATTCAAACTTGTAGAGCAGTATTTGAAGATGCACTATGCATTTTGAAAGCAACCAAAGGTCAAAATTCACAAGAAAACAAATGATGTTCACAAACTTTATTGAAATATGCCTTTCTGATTAAACCTCATATTTAATTTTTTTCTAAAAAGTGTTATCATCAGTCATAGGCATGTGTCAAAGTGTTGACATTTGAGGACTATCCTGGGGATTCCTCTCATTATAGATTTGAATACTTGAAAATAAGTTTTGGGGAAAAAATGGCATTTGAAACATCAATAAATATTTCCAATTACTATTATCTAGATCATGAGATACTATATTAAAATTTTAAATTACTAAAGCTGTATGAAATAGACATGATTCCCTAGGATGTCATTTTTTAATGAGGAGAGCAAACAGTATTAACTGCTATTTCTAATGAAAAGTTTCACAGTTTTGAAGCTTTGCAACTTCTACCAACCATGGCTGGAAAGAAATGAGACACTGAAAAGTGAGTTAATAAGGAAATATTCTAGACGTAAATATAGTTTGGCCATCTGAATTCATCTCTATTATTTCCATGTGGCCACTGATCTAAAGCCTTTCTAATCCCTTTACATCTCCTTGATAAAAAAAATATTTATTACTCATAAAATTGGAAGAGCATCTACCCTCCTCATTGGACAGGGTCACCATGATTGTAATCAGACCAATCTGACAATGAAAGGGCTTTCCAGACATAGCTCCATCCATTTGTATCAAGTGCTTGCTTATGAGTCTTGACAGTTGATTTAATCATAATAGGTCTACCTTAAAATGAAGGTCAAAATCAACAGCAGCTAAGGCTCTCATTAGATAAATCACAAAAACACAAAGTTCATCCTGCACTGCCCTTATGAAGTTATATACATATATATGTGTGTGTGTGTTTTGGAAGAAATCAGGAAGTCTCCCCTAGTAGATGTCCAAGTCTGTATTAGTTCATGTAGCCAAGAGCAACCTTTGAGAAACTATATACAATAGAGTAAATGTGCATTATCTATGTCATGAATATTTCCCTGTCAGCAACTATAGCTATCCAGTCTTCCTTTTAATTATTACATAGTATATCATGGCAATGAATTATCAAATTTATTTGATTATTGATGATTATTTATTGTAGTGGTTTTCTAATTTGTTGCTTGTATAAATATTCTACATCTGACTGTATTTCCAAAGAATGGACTGCTAGAATGAGTTTGCTTCTTAAAACTTTTTTTTTTTTAAAGATTTATTTGTGTATGCATCCAGAACTGGGGTTCAGGCCAGAGGTGCAGGAGTGGTGAGAGGATTCACCAGAGACAGAGTGGGGAGCAGAACAGACTGACTGATGAAGTACACTGCAGAGGGGAGCAGTGGGCAGGTCAGGAGAGGTCTGCTGCGTCATGTGGGTGTCACCTCTGGGCTGGGGATGGAACTCCTGCTGAAGTGGCTTTAGCTTCTTAGTGCTGTACTTTAACCCACCAGGGAGGGCCCTGCTTCTTAAAACTTTTTAAAGGTACTAGCAACTTGGCCTCTCAGAGAATTTTGTCAATTAGTTTTCCAACCAACAGTATGTAGGGGTATGCACCACATAACCTCATAAATACTGGATATTTTCTGTACTTTTTATTTTTTTCAATTAACTTGTGTTTTATTTTATTACAAATGAGGTTGTCCATCCTTTCAAATACTTATTAATAGCTTCCCATGTGTCTTCATATATTTTTGATTCTTTGGTGAACTATCTGCTCATTTTTGCCTAGATTTCTTTTGATTGATTTCACTTGTTCTTATTTTTGCAATAAAGCTCCACTTATATCCCAACTCTTAATCCTTTGTTTTTAATAGCAAAGCATTCTTTAATCCTTATATATGTGCCTGATATTTATGACATTTTTTAATTGCTCAGAAGTTTAAATATTTAGTAAGTTCAAATCAGCTGATAATGTCCCTTTTGAATTTAACATTTCATGTTATAGTTCAGAAGAATTTTACCTATAATTTATAGATTTGCTTTTTCACTCTTGATTGTTTAGCTTTTTTTTTCAAGTGGATATCCAGTTGTTCCAACACCAAATGTTTTATATTTCTTCTTAAGAATCAAATTAAACTAAAATTTTATATACAAATATATTTCCTTTTGAGTTTATACTTTTCTTGTCTGTTTAGCTCTAAGTCAATAGTATCCATTTTACTTTAGTAGTCATATGCTTGATATCTGGAAAGATAAGTGCTCCTCCATTGTTCCTCTTTTGTAAGGTACTTTTTAAATGTTAATTATGACAATTTTCAAAAGCAAAGGAAGAACAGCATAGTGAATTCCCAGTCCCAATAACAGATTCAAAAATTATTAAAATTTTCCTATTCATTTATACTTAGCATATACCTTTTAATTATAACTTTGCTGAAATATTTTAAAGCAAATTCCAGACATTTTGTATTTAAATACCTACCAATTAGAGTGCATTTCTTAAGTAAAACAATATTTTCATAATAATCAAAAATGCCAAAATCAAAGCTATCGAAACTAACAAATATTCCATTTCTTGTTAGTTTATATGCCATACAAAAGTGTATCCAATAGTGTACAACTTCTTTTTAAATTGGTTTATTTAGTAAGGTCCAAGCAAATTCAATATGTCACACACATGTTGTGGTCATGTATGTCAATACCACTTATACACTGAAGATGTGTAATCACTTCTATAATCTAATGTGTTCCTGCTTCTCAGAGATGAAAGCAAGTTCTCTCTGGATCTTGATTGGATTCTGCTTCAACACATTTTGGCAAGAACACTTCATGATCACATGATATTTAATTTTATTTATCAATGTGCCTTGGGCACAATAACCACATGTTTGAGCAAACACTATTCTAAATGTCTCTCCAAGATATTTTAAAAGCAAGGTTAACAATAAAATTAGTACACTTTGAAAAAACAAAAACAAACAAACAAACAAAAAACAGATGACTCTCAGTAGTGTGAGTAGGACTCATACAATTAAAAGCCTTAATATAAGAAGGTGACTGAACTGGAAGAAGAAGAAGAAATTCTGCCACAGATAGCTTTCAACTTAAACTGACTTCTCTGGGTCTCTAGCCTGCTGGTTTGCCCTAAAAGTTCTAGATTTGCCAGTCAGTCCCTACAATCATAAAAGCTAATCCTTGGGGGGAAAAAAATCTCTCATCTCTCTCTCTCTCTCTCTCTCTCTCATACACACATACACACACACACACACACACACACACGTAATAATGCACTCTCTGGAGAACCCCACTGAATATAGTTTGGTACTGTGTACTTCATTTTGCATAATATCTAGAGGTTCACAATATCTGGCATTCCCACTTCAATAGAGCTGATTGATGAGTAGATTCAGGTAGTGAATGTTTGATTTTTTCATTCTGAAATTACCACCAAAATTTCGCCTAAATGAAAGGCTCTCAAAAACTGGTTGTTGGACTACAGAATCAGCATCACCTGGAAATTGTTAGAAATGTACATTCTTGGCCACCACTAGACATACTGTATCAGAAACTCTGAGACCCAACAATCTGTATTTCAACAACTCTTCCAGGAAATTCTGATGTACACGAAAATTTGAGAATCAAAGTTGTAATAGTTTCATTCACTGATGAACATTCTTAAGTCAACAATTTCAGTAGAGGACATAAAAATCACATTTTTTCTAATTTCATCATTTATTAAGCACTGCTAGTTGCAATTTTCCTATAAAGAATTTATTTTCCTCACAACTAGGGTTGATTATTGTGAAATTTAGTAGAAAGGCAAGATAAACTCTTAATTCCTTCCTTTTACTTGCTGACATTTCAATAATTAGTTGGTGCTTGAATTGTTTCCACTGCTGTTCAGTAAGTGGTTTTTTGTTTGTTTGTTTATTGGTGTTGTTTTTCTACTTTCTGTCTTACAAATCATGATCTCACAGATTTTTAGATATTTAAATTGTTTCCAACAATTGAACTTAATATTCTTTTGGATGCTCAGTTTGCTATACACTTATCAATGGGAAACCTTTTTGACTCATATTAGTGTGTGATAGTTTCTTTTCTTCCTAACACAACATTATAGTGCAGTGCATTATTATATTATTTCCTCTCTCAAAACTAAATCCTTCAACTTTCTAAGAATCACAAGAAGGCTATAGCCTGTATACTCAAAATAATCCTTGTTGGGTACATTTTTATTTTCTGAATCACTCTGCCTAACAAATAAGATCCTTTTAAACTTTACTGTAGACTCATGATTAATCTTGGAAGAACTGAAATACTTATTGCGCATTTTTATCTAGGAACTATTTCCTTAGTTCATCTTTTAATTTAATTAAGAATATACCATAATTTTCTTTTTAGAGGCATAACACTACTAAGATTTAGTTCAAAGCACTATATGGAATGCTCTAATGATTTATATCATACTGTCACCTTATTTTAAATGTTTTAATCACTTCTAAGAGCTTTCTAGTTAACTTGCTGAGATTCAACTATTAGAGTATTTAAGAAACAGTTGTTTCTGATTCAAAAAGATACTTGCATCCCAATGTATACTGCTGCATTATTTACGATAGGAAAGACATGGAAACAGCCCAAATTCCCAAAAATGGATGCCTGGATTAAAAAGATGTGGTACCTATACACAATGGAATATTACTCAGCAATCAAAAAAGAAACACATGTCCTTTGCAGCAACATGGATGGAGCTGGAAAAGAAAATGCTTAGTGAGATAAGCCAGAAAGAAAAGGAAAAATACCGAATGGTTTCACTCATAGTAGGAGTGTAACGGACCAGGCGAGAAAACAGTAATAATAATAATAATAATAATAATAATAATGAACAGTTATATACCAAAGACAATTTATGGGGGATGAGTGGGGAGTGGGATCAAAAACAGTAGGGGGAGGGAAATGCACTGAACTTTGGTGATGGCACATGGGTGATTTGGTGACGGAAGCCCAAGGGGATTACAAATGAGATGGAAAAATGCACAAAATTATGTAAAAATAAACTATCATATTATTAAAAAAAAACAGTTGTTTTTTTCTCCTTTTCAGTACTTATATACATTTTTTTTCATGTTACTGGCTAAGGAATCTTGGATGATTTTGAGAATGACATTTTTCTCACATTACATGAGATGTTTGATACAGGTTTCACAAAATATGCTTTAAAAAACTAAGGAAATTCATACTACAGACTTAAAACATAATAGAATACGATGCTTTTCTGGTACCTATTGAGTTGACAATATCATTTTTCTCCTTTAATCTTCTAATGGAGAAAAACATAGGAATAAACATTTGGAAAATGTATAATTTTTTTCTCCTAGAACAAGCCACATTCAGATTTTCAAAAGTACCGATAACAATCATGCATAGTATCCTCTTTTTTTTAAATTTCTTAATTTCATTGTTCTTGAGTACAATGATTAACTCATTATTTCCAAACATTCTTGTATTCTAATAAATACATCTAAAAATATATGTTTTCTTCTTAAGACCACTTTGGTAATATCCTGAAAGAACATGATATACATAGTGATGTCATCATTCATTTCCAGATAGTCTATAATCTTAGCATTTGCTTTTTCTCTTTAATCTGGATTTTAGACAGATATTTAAAGTTGTCAGAGTTGTTAAAGTTGTTAAATTGATAGTTTTTTTTTTTTTGTATTTTAGAGTTCTATTATGTTGCTCTACACTGAGATTGAAGGAATATAGCCTGAGTGGTTTCTTCTTTGAAGAACTAAAGAAGTGAAGTGGTCACCTCATGATTTTTTATCATCTTTTGTCTGCTTTCCTTTCAGCTCTCTTATCTCCATTTACATCATGACGTCATGATCTTCAGTTCACAAAGTTTTCCCATTTCAATCAAGAAGCCTCCCAGGACCTCATTCAAAAATCATGATTACATCTATGACTACACGTGCCAGATGTAGGCTAAGCTAGTGAATCCTTTTTTACTTTGTGCCTTTCGTACTTCAGGCAAAACTCCCTCAACTCCACTAAGTTTCAACTGTACTAGGTATGGCAATTCCATTCCAGGGTTGTTGTTTTGGAATGCAAAACATGTCGAGTGTTATATGTGAATCATCATTTCCACTGGGTTTTGTAGTTGTTTCTAGTACTCTTTTTATTTTTGTGCATACACAACTGGGGTATGCAGGGGTGGTGAGAGGGTTCACCAGAGACAGAGTGGGGAGCAGAACAGGCAGGGGAGCAGTGGGTGAGTCAGGAGAGGTCTGCTGCGCCATGTGGATCACCTCCAGGGAAGGCGGGTATTGGACTCATGCGGAAGTGGCTTTAGCTTCTTAGTGTTGTGCTTTAACCCACTGCACCACCTGGGAGGGCCTGTTTCTAGTACTCTTAACCCAAATAAACATAAAAATAAGTAATAATCTGTGAGCTCTTTGGACAGACATAAAACTAATACAGGATAAAAGAAAAAAATACAAATATTGGCCACCACTGTAAACAATCAGGGATCAACTAATTACATTTACATATGTGTACACAGACTCACACAATTCAAAAAAGTGCTATTTTTTTCTTGTCAAGGCTAAAGATGTAGCATTGCTCCATCAAGAATATCACTGCATAAACTTTATAACTTAAGGAGAATAAAGAGTTTTGCATTGGTAAAAACAGAAAATCTCTGCTGCAAATCATCAAAACATATTGTACTTCAGAATTGCAAGGTGCTACAATCAAGCCCTTTGGATTACTCACACTGACTTGTTAGACTCAGAAGAGGATAATTTGAATAACAATCTTGCCTTAAGTATGTCCCCAGAATTACAGCTTAATTTTAGCTTCTTGACTCTGATACGCACACACATACTATCAATCTTAATTGAAAGTTAGAATTGAATACGAAAGACTTCTATGGTATATTTGACATAAAACTGATCCTTTCTCAAATAAACTTATGTCCTTGGATGGACAGAAAATCCAAATTCTTCCTTTTTATTTTTCTTTTACTTGTCATCTACTTTCTCTCTACCCCAGATACAAGTGAATCATATAGTACATTACTACTTTTTTTTTTTATTTATTTCATTTGGGATAATGTTTTCAAGGTTTAGCTCTGTCATAGCAAATAAATTCCCAGTGAACACATACAGCACATCTTATTTATTCATCCATCAGTTAATGGATACTTGAAATTTTCTACTTTTTGGCTACAATGCATAAGGCTACTGTGAATATATATGCACAAGTTTTAGTGAGAATATGTTTTGTTTTAAGTATATACGTAGAGTTGCTGGGGATTTTCTAAGGAGCTGCTAAACACTTTTCCAGAGCAGCTGTACCATTTTAAATCCCAAACAGCAATCAATATATGAGAGCACCACTTTTCAACAATTTTTGCCAAAACTATTAACTATTTCATTATAGCCATTCCAGAAGATGTAAGGTAGTATTGAATGTAGTTTTAATATGTAGTTCCCTAATGACTAAAGATAATAGGCCTTTTTGTGCTATGTATCCTCTTTGAAAAAAAAAATTCTACTCAAATTCTTTGCCAATTTTTTAAAAACTTCATTTCCCCATTTCTTTTTAAGTCTTTGAAATTCAATCTGTATGTTCTTTATTCTGTTCACAGTGGAAATTTTTAGGAAATCTGTTAGATGCTTTTCAAGTTATGAGCTTAAAAAACAGCATAAACATTCATTTTAAAAAACTTTCTTTGGTTTGAAATAATGATAGTGTTCTAAATAAATTGTCATCAATATCATATTTAACATTAAATCTCATTTAAGTGACCATGATGATAATCAGTGTGGATGTTTAATGTAATCAATAATAATTATTTAGTGAACATTGATAGGCAGATGATTCATGAAACACTAGAGGTGATAAAAGTTAAAACGTTAACAGTTTGTAGTAGTAGCTCATATAATCTTTATGAAATACCCTATGATGCTGTTATAATTGCACATTTGATAGCCATGACCTCTCCCCTTATGAAGTTCCTCTACTTTAAGTTAACTAAAAATATTATTTTAAATAAAATGTGGCAAAGATCTGTGAAGGAAACACCTCACGAGAGGAGATGCCTGACCCAAACATGGTATTTCAAGTAAGATGTCCAGGAGCATGATACATGTGCGAGGTCATCAGCGCTATATAAAAGTTAGTAAGAAATTATAAGAAGATGGAGCTTGACTTGATTATTTAAATTGCAAAACTAACAGACATTCCCTTGTTAGGATAGTATCATATATATAGACCATTCGTAATTCAAAGCTTAAAGGTGCATTTATGCCTTTCTCCCTGGTCTTCATGTTAAGTCATCCAGGAGGCCAAAAATAGACATCAGTCATTAGAGATGGCAAACTAAGACCTCTGCTAAGCACTAACGGTTTATAAAAACATTTAAACCCTGCAGGATAGAGATTTACACAGAGATAATGCTGAGGTTTTTTTTGTCATCTTTATAGGTCAATTTATAAAGACTATACATTTTGTTCTATGTGAAAAGGTGGCCCGGCAACACAAATATTTTTCATTAGAAGTTTAGAATAGGCCCTCCCTGGTGGTGCAACAGGTTAGGACACAGCACTGCAAGCTAGCTGCAACTGCTTTAGTGCAAGTGCCATCCCCAGCCACAGAGGTGATCCACATGGAGTGGCAGACCTCTCCTGACCCACTGGCTGATCTCCTCAGCAGTGTACTTCATTGATCTGCTTGTCTTACTCCCCATTCTGTCTCTGGTGAAGTCTCTCACCACCCCTGCACCTCTGGCCTGTACCCCAGTTCTGTATGCATAATATATATTTTTTCAGTTTAGAATAATTGTTATAGTAGAATATCCTAATGATGAATATGTCTTTTTTTTTTAATATGTCTTTTTTTTAAGATTTATTTATTTGTGCATACAGAGCTGGGGTACAGGCTGGCCAGAGGTACAGGGGTGGTCAGAGAATTCACCAGAGACAAATTGGGGAGCAGTACAGGACAACTGACCAACTATACTGCAGAGGGGAGCAGCGGGTGGGTCAGGAGAGGTCTACCACGACATGTGGATCACCTGTAGAGCGGGTAGGGGTTGAACTCATGCTGAAGTGGCTTTAGCTTCTTAGTGCTGTGCTTTAACCTGCTGCGCCACCAGGGAGGGCCCTAATAAGTCTTTTAACTTTGAAATTTTCCAAATACTTTCTCTGTAGAAACAAAATTATTTTTTCCATTAAAATGAAATCCATTTATGAAGTCTTAGGTTGCCAAGCAAAGCACAGTGATCCTGAACAAATATTTTCAGAGTGACTACTACATCACTGGCACTGAGCAATCTTAGTATTACTAAGCTTGCTGGATATGTAAGATAAATGCATATCAAGCACAACTATTTTACAAACTTGTGACTTGCTCTATTCATTATTTTTCAGGTGCTGATTCCACAAAGAGTAAATAATGTTTATAAATCAATTGTCACAAATATAAATGGTATTTTTAGGTGTGCAAAAATCCTAAGATAAAACACCTCAGATAGGAGCAACATTAACACATAACTAAATGAATTCAACTTAGAACTTTAAAACCTACATGAATATGAAAAACAAAATAGAACGTCATGAGACCCAATGTTAAGGAAAAGTTTTCATTTTCTATAAATGAAAAACAAAAACTGCAACCTAACATAAAGTGATGAATTTAGACCTGACTCAAATTCTAATTCTTATATTAAAATGTATATAGGAAAAGAGATATTTGGTATATTAATGTATCTAGATGTCTTAAAAATACTTGGAAAAGTGGAGGTACAAATACATTCTGGTGTAGTATTGCTCTTTTCAAATACATCTTTCTATTTTATTCCTCCATGCTGGCATAATGAATAGTGCTATTGCTGTTTAAGATTTAAAACAGCTGCATTTCTAATTTTGGCAGATTATGAGGGATTTTTATATGGATTGCATGTTAAAAGCAAATAAATGACATGCCAACCAGCAGAATGAGAGCACTGGGCAGATGGTGGCACGACTGAGTTATTGAACTGAAGTGCTATATGTCACCAATCATGGAACATCAAGAAGGGATAATTGGCAGCATATCAAGTGAGACCCAATCTTTTACCTCAAACAAACAACAACAAAAAATGCATGCCTACAAAGTCTTCAGATAGCCATTCAATAGTCATTCTCCAACTGGCCTTTCTTAATAACAACAGCCTTCTCTAACTCAATTTCATGGATATTGATAGTATATGAAATTCTACCTTTCCTTCTTTCCTTTCCTCTAGTAGATTTACTGACTATGTGGGTGGGGAGGGAATATGGAAATAAAGTATATGTAGCAATTTCTCCACTAATGAAGGAATGTCAGTTGCAAAGGAAGAAGTCAAGAATTCATTCCAGTAGGTCCTCACAGAAAAAAAACAAGTGTAGGACTACGAAGCAGCTTTGTTCATATTGTCATTTTCATTAATGCATTTTAAAATGAATTCGAATGTTACTATTAAATCCCCAAATTCAGAAAGATGGTTTTCCTGAGAATAAACAGCTAGTCTGACCAAAGAAAGGTCTGACCTTCAAGAGCTGAGCTTTCCTCTGATTTAAAGCAGATTATAGTGTGACGAGAAAGTTATATGACTTCTAAAATAAATATAGAATTTGCATTCATAACTAAATGTTATCTTTTCTTTTTTGTGGTATAAATAATACTTTCATTTCAAAGGGTTTCCACCTATCATCAATGTTAGTGATATTTTTCATTAGAATATTGTGTTTCAAAAATATAAAGTTTTTGAGTAGGATGACAAAATGTCTTAAAGGAATTAAAAATATAGTCCTTTGAATTATGAAAAATTTAGCACAATTATTTTTTAACTTTTTATTTTGAATTAATTTTGAACACAAGGAAAGTTGTGAAAAACAGAGTTCCCATAGACCTTTCCTGAACTTCCTCTCATACCATCTCCTGAAATCTCTATTGTACAACAATGAAATCTATGATATTAACACAGGTACACTATTACTTTCTAAACTACAGAACAGATCCAAATTTCATCAGTTGTACTGCCCTTCCTTTGTCACAATACCCTACCCAGGAATCCACATTGCATTCAGTTATTATTTTCCTAAATGTTATCTTTTCTAACTTGGGCCACAATCATTTTCAATTGCTGATATTTTGTTATTTTTTAGTTTTTGTAAACCATCAAATATACACTTTTGGAAAAATGTGAGATAAAGCAAGTAAGAAAACCATTTATAAGTGATAGAAAGAAACTGTATTACTCTTCCTATTTCCTATCTTTTCTCCTACTTTCAATGTCTCCTTCATTTCTCAGGTGAATTTACCAGATCATTATCTCCTAGGCAATGTTTTACATATTACCATAATCAATCCTTAGTCTGAAAGAAGGAAATTCTGACACCCAGACACTAAATACATTTCCTGTAGCCACCCAGTTAATAAATGGACAGTTAAACCTGGAAATCATTCAGTTTGATTTCAGAGTGTATGCCTTTAACAACAGTTAGTGGAATAAGAGAAAGAAATTAAGAAACACTGGGAAAACTGAATATTTTCAGTGCCAAATTCAAAGGCCAAGTATAACAGAAGTGAGAGCATATTCAATATTCACAGTATTATTAAAGGTAGCTCATGAATCCAGGCTTGAGAATCCAAGGTTAAAACAAGAAGGAAAATTAGACAAGATATGTGGGGTACTAAAATCTGGGAAATTAAACCTATAAGGAAGAAACAGGGTGAAGAATGAACAATTTTTCCTATCAGATTTCTGTAATAAGTATGCTACCAAAATTTTCAGGTATGTTATTTATAACATCTTTTAACATAGCCTATCAAAGAACATTTCTGTAAATGCATATCTGTTGTGTGCATGTGTACAAGCAAGTGTTCCAGAGATTTAGGCATAAAATTTGATTCACCTGTTCTGTCCAATATTTTTTTTTATTTTGAAAATGTTCTATATCATTATGTCAGCTATTAGTCAATGTATCTAAATCACTTGGATATGACTAATATGACTAAGGAATGTTAATTTTATTTAACTTAAATTTAAATAACCATACCTATTCACAGTAACTATCATACTAGACAAGACAGTCTAGAGGGATCAGGAGATTGCATATCTTTCAGCTGATTCTCATAATTAGAATTTCTTATTCCTACAGCAGACAAAAACTTAGTTTTAGTTTCCAATTAGACTTTCATGCACAATAGTTTTTGTATTATCTAGTTCAGTAAAAATCAATTATCATTTTGCAAAGATTTCTAAATGAAAAAATTCCACATACTTCTGTATAAAGTAAGCCAAGGAAATACCGATTTATAGGATATTATTTTCCCTAAGATATTTTTTATGTTACCGTCAAATTTGGTAACTCATTTATTTCCAAATTCCTTATGTACCCAACTCCTCATTTTTGAGTTATAATGTGATGTTTTGGAAATAAAGAATAAATAATTCAGGATCAAATCTGGTAAATAAAGTAGATCAACATACCTTTTTGTTTGTTTCATAAGCCAATTCATATACAAAGGCAAAAGGAACAAATCAAACTTCTTACTGTGTTTTATAAAAGGATTCTGAACTATAAAAGCCTATGAGATCCTGATGTACCCACCAAGGTCACAATATAATAAGATTTATATACCTAAGGCTGTTAAAACTCTATCCTAAGAAGCAAACATTAGGATATATTGGTCACAAAGAGACTAGAGAATGTAGAGGAAAAACCCCCCTTTGTGTGGTTTTAATTACTCTATGTTCTTTTCCTGTTTATCTGGATGAGTTATAATACTGTCCTCAATTAAAGAAGCAATAGATGAAAAGGGAAGGGAAGGAGAAACTATGATTCCTGGCTGGATACCCACTTGCCAGATGGTGAAGAACTAGGCCTTAGGCTAATTCTGTGTGAACAGAGGGCTCGATACGTTCTTCTTGAAAACCACAGTATGTACATGGACAGAGATCCATGGAGATTTAGACTCCAGCTTTGGAGCCCATGACTCAGCTTTTCCTATATATCTTGCCAGCTGACCCTCTGGCAGAGACAACTGTTCTGCTAGATGGATAAAGTACAGAGTTCCAATGTGAGGAGTGGGAGGAGAAGGGGGAACAGCAGGAAAGGTCATCCAACATCTCATAACATCAATTCTTGTTCATTCCAGATGCTGAAATAAAAAAGTCAGAGCCTGAGGCCAATTCCAGGATCGCCACTACAACTTCTTTTGTGGGCATGGGACACTGAGGCAAGGACATGACAGTAAGTTGATGAAAGCAAGTAAGAGTGTTGTTGGGAGGTACACATCAACAAGGAGGAACTACAGCATACATGTAAGAAAGGAAACCAAGAACATTCAGGAGAAAAGAGAAATTGTTGAGAAAACTGATTCAAGGAAGGGTGAACTGAGTCAGAAAGCAAACAAGGTTGCTCAGTCCTGGTGACAAGCATATCCAGGAGCTATAAGAATTAGACAGGAAAGTCAGTTGGAATTCTCTGAATTTTACATGAGAAATGTTGTGGAAGAAATTGCAATGCTTTGAAAACAGGACCAGATTTTTAAAGCAAATAATTTTTAAATAGAGTTAGTTTTTGGCAATATGTAGAATATAATAATAGTCTAGAGGGAAAATACTAATCACATAATAAAATTAACAATATTATTGCTATAGTGATAATATTACTAGTAGATTAGACCAAGGGGAACCAAAGGTATGCACAGAAATTCAATTTCTCTATAAAACAGTGATTTTTGAATATCATATATAAAGCACCAATTTAATCATTTGTTAGTTTTATCATTTTATTAATTCAAGGTTTTGTTCATTCACTCAACAAAAGGGCACTGGTTGTATGTTATCAGTCAGGTACTAAGGATTCAATACAAAAATGGTTACTGTCTCAAAAAATATGAAAGTCTAGTGGTTAGAGGGGTGTGAGAGGGTTGAGTATTTCCCATTTTCTAGGTACCTAGTGAAATGCTTTATATGTACTATCCTGAAATCCACATGAAATTCTGTATAGGTAATAACATTATTACTATTTGGCAGGTGATATCAAGACTCAGGGAAATGAGGTGGCTTGCCCAATGTTATACAAGAAATAAAGGGCAGCTTTGGACTCAAAGGAAAATCTTGAACTAGAAGTCTAATTATGAAGTTGAAGTTATATGGACAGATGCTATAAATAAGCAAATTCCTAAGCTTTAATATATATAAAGCATTTAGAACAGTTCTTAATATATCATAAATGTTGCGCGTCCTTATAGTGCCATCATTATCGCCACTACCATTATTTATTAAAGAACACAAGAGGGAATGTGTTGAAAATTAAGCAAGAGGAAATATAAGGCAGTGGAATGCACTATATGCAAATGCTGCACAATATGCATAATATTTTCTAATAAAATAATTCTCTTCAAAGAAGTTTCCTCTTTAGGATTTGTCACCTGGTGAGAATGTATTTGCTCTGACATCTAGAGGTGCTGTTTAAAAAAAAAGTCAATGAACTATGTGCCATAGCTTTCCAGAGAATGCACTACACAAGGAGAGAAATAACTAAGAAAATGATCAAAAGAAAGAAGGAGTGCCCCACATGCCCACTAGTCACTAATGTCACAATTGGGTGAAGGTGGGAAGTCTGTATAACATTCTGATCTACTTGCTCTTTGTGTTCACTTTTTCCATGAAAATGGTTTTAGTGTGGCACAAAGAAACTAAAACCAGGTTTACATGAAAGATAAGAACGGAAAGAGAATTGATAGCAATAACAAAGGAAATGTTGAAGACACACACAGCATAAACCACACTTACAAGCAAGTATGGCCTATAAACTTTGCATTTAAATTGTTCACTTTTGCAAGACCACCTGCACAGGAATTGGTATCACTTAGTCTACCATGTACAGGCATCTAAGAACAACCACAAGAAATATCTATTTAGTACTAATGGTCAAGTTATTTACCACCCAAATTACCCAAGCTGTAGTAGTGCTGGGGAGGTGCTTTCATGATCAACTTTACTTTCCTAGAAACAGCAAACAATACTGCATCTATATACTGTACACTGGAGGAAATAATAATGCAGTCATTTAATATATCACTCTGAAAATTTTTCTCCCCCATCTACATTTCAGGGGCATACAAAACATTTTATACAATGCAATATTTGAGAGAAATGGATATGCATACACAATGTCACAATGTCATAAAAACCAACAATTCACACTTTCTTTAAGAGAAACTTGGACCTTGGAATTTATTATCATATATTTCATCTAGCCTTTGATTTATGCGTTACATCTTAGTAATTAAAAAGGTCTTAAGGCTCCTTAAATACAGTAATCCTAAGGTATTATTTCAACTTTGATGAGAGCAATGAAAATATACAATGGTCCTTTATAAGCATATTTTGTATTGTAACTCTGCTGAGAAGATCATCCAGGGTTTTCTTAACTTGATCATATTTTGTATTAATAAATAGTAATTTTTCCTGAGGAAAATGTTGATGTGATAGAAGCATGCCAGTGAAACTGGCTCATTACTGGTTTTACTACTACAAATACCATCAATGTTTCCTGCAATATAAACTGCCTTACTGTAGGAGGAGTCTCTGAACAGGCCCTCAAGAGTACCCCTTTACTCCAATTTCTTTTTAGTGCAAGTTCAAGGGACTATATTGAAATGGAGTAAATAGTGACTGAAACATATTAAAACATTGCTACCACCTCTACTCACTACAGGATGTGGACAAGCTAACATTTATATTCCATAACTTTTAAGATATTTGATTTCAATACCTTCCAGAGTCATCGCAAAGGAGATAGTTGGGTAAGCAAACTGGTTCAAAAGTTTGTGCTCTGATGCAAACAAAGAGTTCCTCATCAACTCTTGCTTTGTTCATGACTCAACTATTCGCCCATGAGGAAGACATGGTCTATATGTGGAAAGGATGGACATCCTCTCTCAGACAACTGGCCCGTGGGCATGATCAAGTAGGGCAACTCCTTTGTGAACAACTGATCAGATGCTCAGAAACAAACAAAAGAAAAGTATCTTGGGAAAAAGTGCATTTTACTACAGTGGAGAGGGGAACAGATCAAAACGGGTCGGGTGGGAAGAGTGCACAGGACTATGGTGATGGCACATGGGTGAATTGGTGGTAGGAAGCCCATGGGGATTACAACTGAGATGGAAAAATGCACAAAATGAAGAATGATGTAAAAAATAAATTAAAGAAATAAAATTCACAAATCAAACAAAAAAAGTGAACCTAAGAAATAATCTTGAAGAGTTATATTTCATATCAGCCTACACCACAGTTGCAAAGAGTCTATAGTAAATAACTCCTTTAACATTATTTAGTTACCTTTGTCAGTTATCATACCAAGATTCCTTCTGTGGTACATACAATAACAAACATCATGGGAAAAGGCTGCATAGAGTGTGAGGAAGAAAAGCAGTAACAATAGCTAAACCTCACTGTTTATTGCTCTGGGTAAAAATGTTCAAGTATTTTACATGCTATTAACTTATTTTAATTTTTGTAATAAGGTTGCAATGTAGTTACTAGTGTTGTTCCTATTTCACTGATGAGCAAACTAGGACACAATATGATTACATAGCCTGGCAAAGATATAAATAGTGAGGAAAAGAGGAAGGATATGAACCCAGCTGATCTGGCCCTGGGAATTATACTCAATTATTACACATACCACTTGCTTATAGCCTGAATAAAAGATAGAATCCATGTACCGTTAACACTACATTATACTTTCATTCAGTATCTTTGATTAACAAACAAAAGCCCTGAAGACTAGAAGATATGCAATTTGGATAAAATTGCAAAGGAAATCAATGTTGCCATATGTCCAAGAAAACTGTTCTTCACTCTTCAGGGCCGTACACACACCACTGGCAAACATACTGGACAATATGAGGTCAAGAAATTAGGATGGGAAAGGAAATATAATTATTCTTAGATAGCTCTAGCTTCCTTAAAGTCCTCACCTTCTCATTTTCCTTCACTAACTACATTTAAATGATTAATTTATCTTTTTAATCAAATCTCTAAAATATTTATCTATCTCATTTTCAGCTCTTTTCTCTAGGTGACTAACCCACATCTCTGCCTGGGCGCTAACTTTCCAACAGGGTGCCTATCTCTAAAGAGTGGAAACAAATAACCATATGTAAAAAGTAGCATTTTGAAAATGCTATAAAATAATATATTATAGACCATTATAAAAAGGTAATTTTCAAGATCTAACAAAGGTAAGGATTTTGAAACAGAAATGAAAGAATCAAGATTTTGATTGTGAGAAATTCTTGTGGTCCTCATCGATTTTCTCTTTAAAACACACACACACACACACACACACACACACATACACATACACACTTGTTAGACATCAAGTAAATAAAATTCCAAAGCAAAAAATGCTGGGTCAAGTGAATGCAGTCTGTTATTAATTTGCTTTTCAATGGCTGAATAAGCACGCTTTGATAAAGACCCATCATGAAGAAAACTTCAGATAAATCTCATGAACTTTATTTTACAGTTCAGAATCATACATTTGAACTTGACTTTGGCTTTCCTAGGAAAAATTCCATTTGCAATGTTTTCCTACTTCATAACAACAGTAACAATGCTAATCCTCTGCTTAACAGACAGAAAATTTGCCAGTGGTGGGAGTATGTGTGGTGAGGAACTTCCACGCAATTAATTCTTTACTTCTCCAAAACCCAACCCATCAGCCATGAGCAATCTTTTCCGGGCTAACTGTGTCTAAATGTACTAGCTCACACCAGCCATGTGTGTGTGTGTGTGTGTGTGTGTTTTAAACAATAAAAGCAGGTTAAAAAAAATAATAATAACAGCACAGTAAATTAGCCTAAAGCATCTGAGTTAGATTTTAGCTTCCAAAGTTACAGAGATGAGGAAAGGACTCAGCATAAATAAGTGAAAATTCTTGATGTTGTGTGAAAAAAACAAGAGTTTTTAACTTTCCTCAAAATTAATTTCCCCACCCTTTTTGTAAACATTTATTTATTATTTTCAATAATAGTTAATTTTTACATAGTGCCTTTTTCCATCTCAGTTGTAATCCCTGTGGGCTTCCCATCACCAAATCACCAATGTGTCATCACCGTAGTCCAATGCACTTCCCACCCCCATTTTTGAAACCATTCCCCACTTCACCCCCGTAAAATGTCTCTGATATATAGTTGTTCATTATTATTATTATTTCCTGCCCCTTTTTATTTTTTTTTGTTTATTTTTTTTAAAGATATATTTATTTATGCATACAGACTGGGGTATAAGCCAGAGGTGCAGGGGCGGCGAGAGGCCTCACCAGAGACAGAGTGGGGAGCAGAACAGGCAGATGGAGGAAGCACACTGCTGAGGGGAGCAGCGGGCAAGTCAGGAGAGGTCTGCCACGCCATGTGGTCACCTCCGGGGCAAGTGGGGATCGAACTCATGCGGAAGTGGCTTTAGATTCTCAGTGCTGTGCTGTGCTTTAACCCTCTGCGCCACCAGGGAGGGCCCCACCTGCCCCTTTTTAATAAACATTTTTAACATACTCCTATGTCATAAAATGTTTCTTGGTGAAATATTTATCTTGGCTAAATGTAAAAAAAAAACTAGATCATATTTATGTTGACATTTAATTTTTGATGAGAAAAATAAAATTTGGATATATGAATGTTAATCATAAATCATCAAGAGGAAAATTTCTGCAGTATGTCTATATTTTGGAGCTGGCTGAAAGGTAATAAAGCAGGGATCCAGTGTTTTGCTCCCTACTCCCTACTCACCCACTGCAGTTTGAATAAAGTTGATACTTATACACATTTCTAGGAAATAGTCCATTTTTTAGGTCAATCATGTAACTTCAGTGACTAAGTTAGGAATGAGTATATGATATGAATTCCCTGTGCCCATGGCCTAAGGTTCCTAGGTAGTTATCTTTTGTCTTGCCTTAAATTACAATGCAATGCAATGCAGCTCACATCACAGGCCATTAATTTCTTTCCAGGATCTAAAGACCACATAACAAAGAGACATTACATTTTAGTCTATATCTAAAAACAGTTTTACCACAAACTGATATTTTTTGATATTTTTATCTGTAGTAATTCCCAATGTGTTATAAAATAGCCTCTCATCCAACTCATATACACGATTATTGAGAACCCCATATCGATAGAAACAAAAAAGCAGGGGAAAAGATGATTGATATACAATTACATGGCCAGATGAAAGCTGTGTCAGCACTGAGCCGCACAGGCTTACAACTGTGTGTCTAGCAGCCGTGTGGCACAGAAGCAAGAATGGCAATTCAGACGGCAAAGTAATTCTGATTGCAGACAGGTCTAGCAGCCCCTGCACACCCAAGAGTATGAAACTGCGAAGTAGGTCACTGTATCAAAGTAGTAGAGATATGAATATAGTGAGTCTTGTGCTATGGAAGAGAAAAAGGGAAATTTATATACTATCCAAACATGGTAAGGACTTAATGATTGGAAACTGCAGTGAAAAAGACAGAAGAGACAGGTATATGTATTTTGGTAGCAATATGCAAAGTTCTGAGAGCAGTGGAGCTCTGAGAACTGAAGCCACATGTTAGTTATCAGTAGTGAGCTCAGGTATGGTACTGTGCTGCAGGTAAGAGGCGATAAGCAGCAGGAATAAGGAATCTGAAGAGTTCTAAACATAGATATTAACAACAGCAAGAATGAACAGGTGCATGAAATGGAAAGAAAGAATAGGAATCTGACACTAAAGCTGTTGCCATGGCTAAAGAGAAATGAATCTTGAGGAAGTAAATCACTCCATGCCATATTACAAAGAAGGCAATGTGAATAAGTGAAATAACTACCACTGGGATTGCAGGAGGGCGATAGAGAAAATAACCAAAAATGTCACTGAAGAACAAGAGAAGATCATTTCATTCAATGCCTCACCTAAGAGTGAAGGAAAGTGAAAGGCAAGTTCCCCCAGATTGAAGGGAATGGAAAATCACCTTCAGGAAAGCCATATACAAGTAGACAAGAAGATAAGGGAGGAATAGCAAGCATTTTGTCACAGTGGACTCACGGTCTACAAAGGTTTGAGGAAAAAAATGTGAAGAGTTATGGGGAGCGCCCTCCTTGATGGTGCAACAGGTTAAAGGATATTACCTATGAAGCTACCACAACCACTGCAACATGAATTCCATCCCCAGCCAGGGAGATGACCCACATGGCATGGCACATCTCTCCCGACCCACCCACTGCTCCCCTCAGTAGAGTATTTCAGTCATTCTTACTGTTCTGCTCTCTACTCTGTCTCTAGTGAATCCTCTCACCACCCCTGAACCTCTGGTCTGTATCCCAGTTCTGTACGAATAAATAAATAAATCTAAAAAAAAAAATAAAATAAAAAGAGCTATGGAGAAAGGTAGGACTGTTACATAGGGAAGGGGAGTTTTAAACATCTACTGAGAAAATCATAATGCTAAAACATCAGAGTGCAAGAGAATACCACTGCCAGAGAAGCTTATAGGTAAATGCTGGAGATCTAGGCAGAACTTGAATGCATGTAATTGTACGTGTATATGCATGTGTCTATTATCTATATAGTAATAACTAGAGTATAGAATGTCTCCTTGTGGACACCAGCAAAATAGCTGGAAAAGTAGGAGTGGCCTTCCTGAGCCTGGTTCTAGGAAACAAAGGGTTGCCCTTAAATGCCTTGTCAGCAACTGTGGCCAAGAAGACAGGAAAGACGACCATAAGAGTACATAGCAAAAAAAAAAAAAAAAAAAAATGCATTCACTGCTGGCTAACTCATAGAAAAAAGAATAAAAAAAAAAAAAAAAAAAAAAGGCGTGAGCAGCAGGGGTATCTGCAGGGCTGTGGCAGGTCAGGGAGGGGGAAGGGCAGTGTGACTCACAGAAGCTGCAGCAACAGACACATGTGCATCGCTTCCCTCCACAAGCCACCCACACACAGCTTGCATTCAATCTGCTGGCAGTACTATACAGTACTTGATAGCAACAAAGGTATACAGGGAAAAAATTAAATTTAGAAATGCAATTTAAAAATCCTCATATCTTGGTGGACACTGCCACAGGGAAAAGGAGTCCTAAGACACATTATATGATTTGCAAAGCAGCCTGGTATGAGTATTTAATATGAATTATGCTGAGAATAGATCCAGTGCATGATTTCCTTGAATAATTTATTTCAGACAGCCCCTAGTGTTCAGAAACAGAAAATGACATGTCTAGGAACTAGTTTTGTGAGGCCAGGTGCAGTAAGTCAAGGTTTAAAGCACCAAAGAAAAATAAGGCAAGAGCTCAGTCACAGCAAGTGCTTTTCAAAAAAAAAAAATAATAATAGGGCCCTCCCTGGTGGCACAACAGGTTAAAGTACCACATCATAAAGCTCTTGGAAGCCAGTGCAGTATGAGTTCAATCCCCTAGTGACCCACATAGCACAGCAGACCTCTCCTGACCCGCCCGCTGTGACCATCAGTATGTATTTAAGTAGATCTGTCTGTTCTGCTCCCCACTCTGTCTCTGGTGAATCCTTCAGCCCCCACACCTCTGGCCTGTACTTCATTTCTGTAAGCATAAATAAATAATAATAATAATAAACAACCAATAAATGATAATTCACAATAATATTATTATTTATTAATTATTTATTGTATTAGAGAATAATAAATTATAATAATGAATAAATAATAATAAATCATGAAAGCTTTTTCTTTTGTGGTTTGTTTATTTAACAACTGACAAGCATACAAACAAGAGGATAATGACTATTTTTACCTATCAAAACAAGCTGTTTACAGGCTCTATTGACAACAAGAAAATGTGGTAGTCCCATGACCTCACAGCATGTCAGACAGTCAATAAAAAGTGACTGGGCAGAGTAGAAGCAAAGGCAAACTGGACCCTTATCAGTGCACTCCAGCACTGGATTGGAACTAGTTGAGGAACTTGAGAAGATGAAGTCTAGAATCATTAAAGTTAATAGATTTCCTTTAGTCAAGGAGGTAGCAAGCAAAAACCCAGACAGGAGAAATAAGCCACACATTCTGAGTTTCTAAGGAATGACTCAGTTTTAACAAAGCTGAACAATAAATATCTGGACCTCCTTCTCATCAATGCACTGACCACTGCAAGAGTCCCTGCTATTGCTTTTCATTGGTATTTCTTATTTTTTAAGTAAAATACATTCATTTTCCCCCAGTTTTGACAGGTACAGTCTGATGACTAACTTCTAAGTCTTAAACAAGAACTATAAACCTGGGTAGAAGGAACATAGCCCTGTCCTCTCAGGGTGTGATCTATCTAGTGTCACATGCCATCAGACTGCCTGGCACATCTCTCGTTTCCTTCTTGCTCTTGGTTTACAGCTACTAGACTTCTGACTCAACTAAAGCAATGGTTTCCTAGCCTGCTATTATTTCTTTAGGAAATAACCATTTCAGGAACTCAATACGTTAGGGGTCCTGATAGCTTCCTTAACTTCACTGCAGATGAGTTTGCAAACCAAATGATGGAAGTAATGAAGGAAGTTATGCACATATTTTTTGGTGGGCTATAGGAAAGCAGGAAGCAGAGAGAAGTGATTGGGATAGTGTTTGTTGTGTGTAGAAACAGCCAAATCAAAACAAAACTATCACTTTTCTAAAATAATAGAGAACTGAAATTTCCATTTGGGGGCTGATATACTGATTTCAAAATTCATATGCTCATTAATTACACAAATACAAATCATTAATCTGTGAATAGAGGGAAAAAAAATGTATACTACCTGACAAGACAACTTCAATAAGATCACCTTCCTGGATATCACTAGCTGTTTTCACCAGTTGGAGGATGTTTTCAGAGGTAGGATCATGGCGAAAAAGCAGGATCTTATCATACATTCCATAGAAACCACATTCAGGGAACTGTAAATACAAATATCACAAAAGGTTAAATATAAAAATCCTCCTAAATTTAAAATAACAATAAATAATTGTCATATAAGT
Source organism: Condylura cristata (assembly GCF_000260355.1). NCBI lineage: Eukaryota > Metazoa > Chordata > Mammalia > Eulipotyphla > Talpidae > Condylura > Condylura cristata. The sequence continues at coordinate 51,812,720 of NW_004567114.1, read as the reverse complement.
AAATGTCAGGGCCCATTTCAAGCTAACTGGGGTGTCTCAAAGTATCTAGAATATTAAAACTAACAGTGAATAGCAAAACTGGTATTGATATGACCCCAATTCAGGAGGAAAGAAATCATTTATAGTAAGGGCCACGATGTTCACTTAGAACAGTAAGAAAACAGGAGAAATATGGGATAAGATTCAGAGGAATTTCTGGCAAGAATGTGTTTAAGAAGTGTGCATTTAACACAAACTACAGCAACCCAGTAGCATAAAATCTGAATCAGTTTATTACAATTCCATTACATACACAATTGAAATTTATTTGCAAAAAAAAGGTCCCTCCATTTTGGCAAACTGATGACTCAGTAAATCTACATGTTTTTTGTGTAAGCAGAAGTGTTATCTCCATACTTTGTCCCAGGACAAGTTCCAGAGGAGAGAACCCAACTCTCCCTTCTGTTGCTGCCCTTAAACTGGATTTAGTTTTCATTCAATCTAAGTAACATAAGTACAACAATTAAAGTCAACTTGTTTTAAGTCTATGTAGTTTATAGTCTCCTTATAGGGATAAACCCAAGTTTATCTTTCAGAAACTCTTTCTCAATAACAGTCGTATAATAAAAACTAAGTGAATGTTTTTTTTTAATATAATGACAAATCTGGAAAACTATAATAATTACTATTATAATGTTAACAATCAATATTATTTCCACATTTTCTCTATTTCTTGTGATTAAAGTCTGTACATTCAAGCCATAATTGCAATTGATGAATTCCATTTTATTTTATTGTTATTCTCTTGTTTTCATTGTGTTGAAGGTTTATTAACATAGATTAGCTTCTCATTCAAACATTTTAATGTGTTAGAATATCCTGAAACCATTTTCTCCTCCATCCTTCATCTTTACTACTAGGGTCAAATGCTACTAACATTATTTCAGTATCTACTGGCACTGGAGAAAATTGATCTGATAAATACACTCATAATGAAGTGTAAAGGATTTGATGTGCTATTTCCAGAACTGGAGTTAAATAATAGGTTTTTATTGCAAAACACTGTTTACAACACTGTATATGCCTTGGGGGACAAGTGTAACATCTAACAGATGTATGTCTCCACATCACACCCACCACAACTTACCCATAGTCCTTCACAAAGTGGGCATCCTTTCCCAAGGTGCCAACCCTCACCCTCCCTCATCCTTTAGCACCTTCTAGATGAATTCTACATTTAAAAGTATTTAATCAAATATTAGGGACATTCTTAAGGCTCTTAAAAGAAAATTTCAAAATGATTGCAAAATGAGCAATCCACAATCTTATGAACAGAGAAAGAGGTTTATAGCTTCACCAGTACTCAGCATTTTCATTTAAAGGAATAAACAACCTAATCTCATTATGTGAAAAGGGCTCCTTTCTTGCTTACGACTGTCCCATTTAATTATTAAGGATTGTTATATCTTACTTAAATGGTACCTGTCAGGTCATGGGAAAAGGGAATAAATGAAGGACAAAATGTTGGTTTTTATTTCTGTAACTGGTGATAGGCCTAACACCTGTATCAGTAAAGGTAGAATTTAAGGGACTATTATTGGGGAGAAACGATCAGAATATATCTTCTTAAGATAGGTACAATATACTATGAATTCCTCTTTCTTATTCATAACATTAGGGGTTAAACACATGTCAGATCCTTTGTATTAAAAGTAAGTATATTCAAAATATTCTCTTGCTCTTAAAAGTCTGTAAATGACAGTAGTTAAACCTACTTCTGCTTATCACTTGGCAAATTTGGCTCCCTCAAAATAAACAAAAGAGCTGGAATGATGTCATTACTTTCATTGTGCTAATTAAAAGGAAAAAAATAAGTTCCCTTTTTTGGTAATTTCTCAAAAAACATTATTATTAAAAAGGAAAGAAGGGAAAGACAAAGACACTGCTTTCCACAATTTAAAAACAATGAATATGTAAGGAATTTTAAAATGAATTTCATTTAAGTGTAACCTACCTGGAATAAAATGGATATGTCTTATGAGTTTACAAACATCAACAGCCATTGAATCAAAAACACAATCGAATCATGAAATATTTTCAGTACACCCTCTCCTCAGTTTTACTGTACTTTTTTATAGTTGATGGTGCCCACAGCCTTGACTAGGCACAGAATTACGTCCTATCACCACTGATTAGTTCATCTGCTGTAGAATTTCACACAAACAAAATAATCCACTATGTACTATGTACTGTTTTTCAGCTGTTTTCTTTTGCTCATTATGTTTTTGAGACTCATTTTATACTTACTGCACTTGAGATTCATCTCTTTTTATTAGTTATTAATGTTTCATTATTATAAGCATCTAGGGTAATTATTACCTATTCACCCACAGAGGGACATTTGGTTTTCATCCAACCTGTAGTTATTACAGATAAAATTGCTATAAACATTTATGTAGAGTATTTCAATAGGCATATGTTTTTTTAATTCTTATGAGTAAATATCCAGAAACAAATTTTCTGGGTCATATGATAAATGTATGCTTGATCTATATATCTATCATATGTTTTTGCCACACTATACTTATTTTTGGAGCATTATAAGTAAGCCTTGGTTTCAGGTAGAGTAAGTTCTCATTTTCCTTTTCAAGACTGCTTTGGATATGATAAGTATCTAAATCCCCACATACATTTTAGAATCACCTTGTCAATGTCATTTTTAATGATATTGTATTGAAACACAAGTCAGTATTTTAACAATTTGGAAACTTCTATATTACCATGACCAATGTAAATGTGAAATATATAGCAATGTATATTTTAAGTTTCTTTCAAAATTTTCTCAAAACTACCTTGTACTCTTCAGTAATAGGTCTCACATATATTTGTTTAAGTGACCTCTAAATATCTAATAACTTATGCTATTAAAATATATGCTCCCGCGGGGATTACAATCGAGATGGAAAAAAAATGTACAAAATGATGTAAAAATAAACTTTTGTAAATAATAAAAAAACTGATGAGTATTTTTGCATATTCTAGAAAATTTTGTATTAAATTCATATATCTATATATATATAGGTATATATATATATATATATATATGTATTTTCATAAGTACTTAGTAGAATTCACCAGCAAAACTATTTAAGTCTTTCTTTTTTGGAAGACTAAAAGCTGCATAAGCAATTCCCTTAACAAAGATAGAGCATTTCACTTTCCTCTTCAGAGTTCCCTTTGGCATTTTCAAGGAACCTAATCATTTTATCTGAGCTTTCAAATAGATGGACATAGTATTATTATTACCTTATCAATCCTAACAATGTGTATAGTGACTACAGTAATGTGCTCTCTCTCTTTCTTGCTGGTCACTGACATATATTTGTTTTATGTCAGTACCATACTGTTTAGATTTTGTGATACATTTTGAAATCAGGAAATGCTGTGACTCCAGTTTTATTCTTGTGCTCAAAGCTGCTTAAACTATTAAGGGGATTATAGTTCCACATGAATTTTAGTATTGTGATTTCTCGTTACTGGAATCTTGATAAAAGATTGCATCAAATTTGTAGATTTTTTTTGGCACTATGGGTATTTAACAATGTTATGCCATTCAATATAGTGAACACATGACCTCTTCTCACTTATTTGTATTTGCTTTTAATTTCTTTAAAGGGAGAGTTATAGTTTTCAATATCTTGTATTTCACTTTCATGTAAAGTTTTGAAAGTTCTATGTGCTAAAGCCTTCACATCCACCCTTTCTACTCTAGCCTCATTAACTCTTTAACCCGGGTTATGGGTCACATTATCCTGCTTTTCATGTTACATGCCGGGGTGTGAATTCATATGAGTAGTTAGACTTTGTTGCTTTTCTTTAAAGAACACTGATGTCTGTTTTGGCAAAACACTGAGAAACTTGTAGATCAGTTTTATCTTTTCAAGCTTATTTTAAGCTTTGTTAGCAGAACTTTAAAGTAATATTTGTTATAGGAACAGTTTAACTCTATTCCTAATGCATGAAAGAAAGAGAGGAGGAAAGGGCTTGATTAGGAAATGAAAATACACTGCCAACTTACTTTTGCTAAAGTGTTGAATGTCTCAAACATCTCTATGGAACTCCTCAAGTGTTCAGTGAAACCTCTATTTACTCGGTAGAAATTCAACTGTCTCAGACCTGAGTAAGCTCTGTAAAGTGGTGATTTCTTAGTTTTCAATGGCTGCTCTCTGTACATAAGGCATTCAAACCTTACTTGAATACAAAATTGTGGTTTAACCAATGCCTGCTGTACAGATTTTAACACTGTGCACACAAAGCTTTATATTCCAACACAGATTTGAATATTGTGGTCAAATACTTAACTGGATCACAAATAAGATTTCTGGAACTTGTTCTTTGTATAAATTCCACCTTTCCAGAATTCCACCCCTGAAAATACTGCAATCTTGAGTCCAATCTCTGTCTCATGTATTCCAGACAACTTGGCTCTGCTTTAGTCTTCCTCTTTATACTGCATTCAGTATCCTGGCTCCAGAAAGAAAGCTTAGATGATTGTAATACTTACCTTGTTTGTTTTCCTTCTCTCAAACAGACATTTTATACACTTTGTATTGTTTTCTATTTAAAGCAGGCAAACAGCACCCATATCAGATACACTTTGTGAATGGAAGACAAAGTCTCGTGTACTTTTAAAATATAGAATACTAATATTTCCTACTCAATCTTTTGACTTCATAAATCTTAATAAGCAATAAAGGAGTCAAAATTCTATGTAAGTTGCAGATGCAAATAAAGCAAGTCAAAGGAAAAAGACCATAATTAGCTGAGTACATTTCTAAGATCAGTAATAAAATAAAAATGAAAAGTTTAATAATCATCATAAAACTCTCATAGCTCCAGCAGTAGTACACTGATATAAACTTAAACTATAAGGGATCCCTAATTTATACACAAATGCTCTTCAAAATATCATATTGACACACAGATCCTCTTGCCATTTTTGCCAACACCAAAGATAATTGGTTCTGACCCAACAAATGACAAAAAATATCAGTGCATTTGCATGATCTAATGTGAATAAGGCAATGATCACTAGAAAGGAAGCAATAATGTTTCCCCCCAAACAGCTTACCATACTTTGTCTTCTAAAAAATCTTATCAATGTGCTTGTGTAGAGAGAGTCAGATGGGAACAGCATTCTTAACAGAAACAGATACCACTAGCTCAACAGTTTTGGTGTAACCTGACCTTATGCAAATGTCATTTGCCCTTTTTTTTAAAGGACATCTCTATATTACCTTTCTTTATGGGCCCTTATGGCTGACATCTGAATGTCCGCTCTGGCCTGTGCAACTTGGTTAAACCACAATTTTATATTCAAGTAAGGTTTGAATGCCTTATATCCTGATTATTATATTTCTTTTCAGGTAACTCAGAAAACATTTTGAAAAGTAAGAATAGATAGAATAATGCCAATATAATCTCACACATATTAAAGCAATTACTTAAAGACTTTAACTTTTAAAATGAAGATAGTGTTTATATATCCCTGATATCCTCAGTATAGAAATGGGTGCAATGTGGCTGTCCTCTCCTCCACACTCCTTCTCACTGGGTCATTGACCTGACTGTTGTCTCTCACTAACCAGTGATCCAGAAACAGGTGTGGAACCTTGTCAGGCAGGAAACAGGGATAAACCAAGTGTCCTAACCTCTAATGACAGTCGTCTGGCAGCGGAAGCAAGGCTGAATTGATTTTTTTTTTTTTAGATTTTACTGGACTGAAGCGAACATATGCATGTTTATCTTTTACTACCACAGGAAATTTTTATTATGTGATATAACATTCAACTTGAGTAGAAACTATCCACAATGAGACTTTCAAAAATTTTATTTAAAAATGATGTCTAGAAGTTGGAAAGTGTAACAGAACAAAGTCTAACAACTGAGAAGAGAACATATTGGGGGAAAACATTCATGGAACAACATTCCCTAATTTGGTCATAATCATCTGTTTTTATGTGAAGGTGTGTGAGCTTTGAAATCTGAAAACCCTCATTAAACTAAACAGGCTTTCAGAAAGGCTCCGAGACTTGTAAACTCAGCTGGAGCTTATTACAAGATCAGTTCTGTGTTTCTCAGAAGCTTTGTAGTTGTGAGCGCAAACATCTGAGATAAGTGATTTCAAGCTCTCTCCAAGTTTGACTCTAACAAAACTGGCCACTGTGAAAATATGGCCAACAATCCCGGCACTGGTCCTAAGCTCTTTAATTCTACTCTATGCTGGAAACCTCTATGCTGCTGTGTGTATCATTTGGCATTTTTGACCACAGAGCACAATTTACTGTTACATTTCACTATAAATTCATGGCCCGCCAGACAATGTGCTCCAGAATAGAATAAATACATGTTTTAATGAGTAGCTGAAATGTGACCTGGCCAACAGGAACCTACGGAACAAAGGGTGCTTTTCCATACTTGAGGCCAGTCACAAAGGGTGAGGAACAAGCAATACCAGAAACAAATTAATCCATGACTCAGTCAAGTAGAAAAAAAAAGGAGGGTTGCAGGGTGGGGATGGGAGGAAGAGAGAGAGGAGGAAAGAGCTTGATTAGGAAATGAAAATACACTGCCAATTTACTTTTGCTAAAGTGATGAATGCCCTGAAATTAGTTTTTCTGCCCAATAACTAAACACGTTAGGCAGTTGAAAATTGTACTCCTGTCATCCAAGACAATTCCCAAGTCTCTTCCCAAGAGCCTCCTGTCCACAAATAAGGCCATGGCTTGTCATTCTTAATAAGCAAAGAAATTAAAAGGGTTTTATCACTTCTATATTGGGCAAAATATTTCCAAGGGTCATTCCAGGAGTACTGGACTGTGGAAGTAGCAAGGACACATTCTGAGCAACTATTTTATCAAAAACACCTAAAAAGTTAGGTGAACTTGCCTGCCTTGATTAAGGTGCGTGCACCTGAGTGGTCCTAGCACTGATAATGTACAAAGAAAAGTGAGGTCACTGAAGGCTGTTCTGAAAGCAGCAGATCCTTAGGCAAAACCTGTGAGATATTAGCATTCCAAAGAACTAAGGCATCACTTATAAACTTGTATAACTCACTTGTCTAGAAAACTAAACCTTCCCCCTCTGAATCACCTCACAATTTAGGGGAAAATCTAATAACAGACTGAAAATTTATTGTGTCAAGGAAAAATATTAATACTTAATGAGTAACCATAGAGTGATTACTATGTACATCACACTGTGGCTACACAGTTTAGCAACAACAAAAGATTATGAACTAATTCAAATCTAAGAAAAATGAACATTTAAACTTTCACTTGGAAACACTATGAAGTATAAATGAAAGGAAAAGAAAAACTGAATAAACTATGTTATCTGCAGAAATGTTTCTGAAATTTGAGCAATTTGCACAGTTTCTTTTTATTTGGTGATTACATGTCCTCATAAAAAAGCACATGAGGCCCTCCCTGGTGGCACAGCGGGTTATAGCACAGCACTGAGAATCCAAAGCCACTTCCGCATGAGTTCGATTCCCGCCTGCCCCAGAGGTGACCACATGGTGTGGCAGACCTCTCCTGACCCACCCGCTGCTCCCCTCAGCAGGGTACTTCACCGATCTGCCTGTTCTATTCCCCACTCTGTCTCTGGTGAAGCCTCTCACCGCCCCTGAGCCTCCTGCCTGTTCCCCAGTTCTGTATGCACAAATAAATACATCTTTAAAAAAAAATTAAAAAAAAAGGCACGTTAAAAAAAAACAAAAAACCCACACTATGAACACATAACTATGTGGTTAACTTCTAATTGTAATCTTAGGAAACAGAAACTAGAAAAATTTTAAACTTTTTCCTTTTCCTCTCTGTCTTCCACCCGATGTCATGTACCCCAAACTAGGCAGAAGAAAATGAACAGTGTTTAACCATAACTCAGAACTACTATCACAGGTAGGGTTTTGTTATATGTCCTCGTGGCAACTTTTATTATTAAAAATTGACTTCTCAGTCCAAGATGTGTGATTCATGAAGATATATTTTTTAAGCACCTTTCGCATGAAATAATTTCAAAGTCTTTGAAAAGTCTAGTTTCTGAAATGATAAAAGTTTATGTTAATAGTGTTTTGAAACAAGCAAAATCATTCACTTTTCAAAGTCCTGGAAAGCAATACAACTATTCTCTGCAGAGCCAGGAGCCATGCAGAGCCACACACTCTCCACTTTGCTATTTTTCTGGGCCAGGCACATGCTGCCCAAATGCAGATAATTCTGGCAAACCATCATATCCCTTGCCTTGCTCCCTCTGCAGTCATGTCTCTGCTCCACAAAACAAATGATACCTTTGAAAAGGGATTCATGACACGAGAAGTCTACCAACTTTCAAAATCTTCAAAGCCCAGTTTAGAAACACAGGAGTCAGTCCTCTTCTGACCACTCTAAGGCCAAAATATTTTCCTTTCCCACTCAAAGCAAAATTTCAATTTATTCCACTCTTGCTTTCCTAAAGACAGATCTAGAATCTCACCAATGGACTCTCTTCTTCTGCTTAAATCTCCTTTTGTGACCTACTTTGCTATCCATTAATTTCAAAATTCCAATGTTTAAGCTATTATTTTCATCCACAGAATTCAAGATGGACTTTAGCTTTACCTTCTATTTGTGTTACAGCAAATGAAATAAGAGAAAAGAAGAAGAAGAAGAAGAAGGAGGAGGAGGAGGAATATACTTTATCAAAGAGAGAGCTTGGAATGTTTTAGAATTAAGTTTTAGATTAAATGTGAAATGGTAAATTTGATATGAGACTCTCAAGTTGATTATACTACAAAACATAGAAACATGGATCTAGGCCCTCCCTGGTGGTGCAATGGGTTAAAGTGCAGCACTATGAAACTGGCCGCAGTCACTGCAGCATGAGTTTGATCCCCACCCCGGAGCTGACCCAGATGGCACAGTAGACCTCTCCTGTCTTGCCCACTGCTCCCCTCAAGCAGTGTACTTCATCAATCTGCCTATTCTGCTCCCCACTCTGTCTCTGGTGAACCCTCTCACCGCCCCTGCACTTCTGGTCTGTACCCCAGTTCCATATGCATAAATAAGTCTTTAAAAAAGAACATGGATATAATCTGGACTTGTAGTCTCTGGTGCAGGGGTAGGGAGAGCAAGACATGATACATACATTCTTCAACTTGGGCAAATAAATATACTGACATTATATATCAGGTATTTTTATGAATTATATGCTTATCTTTGAGATAGCAGATGTGGCTCAGTGTGATACTTAATTGTTGGCAGAAACTTTTTTCTATTTTAATTTGAATAATGTCATTTATTAAAAAGACAAAAGCAATAACAAATAACTTAATACATCATTAACTCTATTGCAGCAACTTCTGTGCATAGACTTCCTGGAGATTTTTTAAAATCATTATTTTGTTGTATATAACTTTTAAGTTTTAAAATAAATGTTCATATCAAGCAATTATAGGTGGTAATAATTAATGAGAGCCTCACCATTGTTGTGTAAAAACATATTATCCTGCATTATACCTTGACAGATTACTAGTCAGTGATAGCTATTAAAAGTCTTAGTAGGCACTCTGAAATTATTCACACAACAGTAATTAGGTATGTGGATGTGCAGCTTTGAAATGGAAAAAAATGTACTTCACACTCTCTGTCTCACTCTGAATAAAGCTGTCATGGCATACTGCAGACTTTTTATATTTCATAATACGGGCACATGTTTGTTCATTACTTTAATGAATTAGTGATTATGGATGCAGGCACTAGATTAAATGAAGACTACAACAGCAACAAAAAGTTTTACTAAAAATTAAGACTCATTCACTGGGAAAAATGAAAACTTCCAAAGAATATGTACTTTACCCTTTCTTTTTAGAAATGAGTAAACTGATGACCAGAAAATGTCCAGGAATCCAGCCTAGGTTACAAGGCTAGGAATGTCAGAGCAAGGACAAGTACCTGAGTCCCCTAAATCATAATTTTTAATCACTGTTTCTCTTAGAAATGAAATACAGAAAGAAAGTCTAAAAGCTAGTGAATAGTGATCGAAACTGCAAAATCTGAGTATTTTTCTTTGCCAGAAATCCCTGGACCCTATTTTGTAGCTGCTATTTGCTGGAAATCTTCAATTCTTACTAGATAGATTAGTCATAAATTGGCAAAGTTTTTATGTACTCCCCTATCAATTTAAGGATGAGTATTATATTTGAAAATTATACATTTGCATTTGTTGCAAATGGAGGGGGAACACAAGGAGGGAGGGAGGGAGGGAAAAAAGGAAGGTTGAAGAGAGGATGGAGGAAGGGTAAAGGAAGGGAGGGAGGAAAAGATGGAGGGAGGGAAGGAGAATGAAAAATCATCTCTGTTACTTGTGCTCAAAAAGGGTTTTGTTTTTACTAATTTTTCTAGGTAATTTCTTTCAAAATAATAATTGGATAGACCTAAGTAATGTAATAGTAACACTGGAATAGAGTGTTATTCCAACATTATAACAATGTTGGGAAAATGTGGGAGAGTGGAGAATTGCCTGGATTAGACTCTTGATCATAAATACAGAAATGGAGGTTAGGGAGAAGAGTTTGAAGGTGAGATACATTTTCTTACCCAAGCTGTTAGAATGATATATTAGAGAGGAATAAGAACACTGAGCTTCCCAATGAGGTTGAAAAGTTGATGTCATGAATCTATCATGAAGAGAAATCATGGGAATCACCAAGTCACATCTACCAAATCTCATGAGATAGGTACAAGGAACATAGTAAGTGCTCACAGGCCTTCATTCACTCAGAAACTGCAAACACTTAGACACTGTGTTCTTAGTTATAAATCTAATGATAAAACAAACCAAACATGTTCTCATAAGTATAAGCAAGAGGGTTGAAGTTGGTTAGAGAGACACCAGAATTACAGACACAGGTAACCCCACATATAAGCATACAAAAGCCAAGTGATATAAGCATATAAAAAAATGGAGCACCGGCCCTCCCTGGTGGCGCAGCGGGTTAAAGCACAGCACTGAGAATCTAAAGCAGCTTCTGCATGAGTTCGATTCCCGCCTGCCCCGGAGGTGACCGCAGGCGTGGCAGACCTCTCCTGACCCCCCCGCTGCTCCTCTCAGCAGTGTACTTCGAATATCTGCCTGTTCTGTACCCCACTCTGTCTCTGGTGAAGCCTCTCACCGCCCCTGAGCCTCTGCCCTGTACCCCAGTTCTGTATGCATAAATAAATAAATCTTAAAAAAAAAAATGGAGCACCACTATAGGAGAGCAAATAACAAAGGACTAGGCAGGGAAAAGCTTCCCTTAAAAAAAAAAAAAAGACATTTATGCTGAGATCCAAATATAAAAAACAGTAACTTTGGATGAGGGTGGTTGGGGTTACAGACAGAGAAAGCAACTGTGCAGATATCTCATGTGTTTACTGCCCTTAAAAACAATGGTATTAAGTCTCCTTTCAATCAAGGGTAGAAAGAAGTATCACTGACTCCCATATCATCACTTCTTCACATCTCTTGGTAATCCACGCTAGAGCCAGTGCTTGCAACAGGATCTGCTTTGTAGATCTGATACCAGGAGACAGCACAAACTGCTTGATCTCTTGGGAACCACCTGGCCTTAGACCTGGACCCAAGTTCAGTGAGGAAGCTGACATTTCCCAAAGCCTATGAACTTAATCCAGAAGAGAAGCTTTGATGGTATGATTTGAACCGTTTAAAAATACAGTGCTATCCCCTTCTTGAAACTTTACCATGCATATTACCATAATTACTGCTTAGAAAACTTGTTCCCAAACATATTCCTATAGGTGATACATATGACTACATATAATGCATATCATGTGTGTATACACAGACATTACCAATTGATTGCATCCATTGATTGCATCATTTGATAAAGATCAAATGAATTAATATGTGTATAGTATTTATAGTAGGCCAAAATCCAAAGTAAGTCCTTAATGTGTGCTGGTTGTTATAGATGTTAACTATCTTACTTAGTTAAATGTAACTTTGTCATAAGAAAACCAAGATTTTCTAGGTCATCTGTTCTTCACCACAAACTCTGAAGAGAGAAGACTGCTGGTTACATCAGTCACACTCAGTGTTCTGCTATGTCTGCTTGGCTCCTGTAGTTCAGGATTGCTTACATGATCTCCAATTGGCTCTAGTCAGGTCCAAGTCACTACTCTAAAAAGGCTACACTATGAGTTTCTTCATATCCAGTTCTGTGAATTTTCTGATCCATCACACATTATACCTAACCTATAATTTTTCTTCAAAAAAATTTGGTGAAAAATGTAAATTAACTGATTATTTTAATAATTCCCTCCCTTACAGTTATTCATATTATGACATGTTTGCACCAATATTATGTATTTTTATTGGAACTAACAAAGGACAATAAATTTCAATGTAATTCCATTGTTCTGAATGTGCTACTAATGATCCTATGGTTCCAAGGATAAAAATCTCTTTTCCTACAAGCCAAATCCCCCAGAAACTGGGGTATTTTTTTTCTTCTTTGTTCTGATAAGCAGTCGGTGCATCTTATTCAAAGGATCAAAATGAAAACAATTTTGCTCATATACTTTGATGTTCCTCAAGATAGGAAAGAATTTTTTCTCCCCTCGTAAAAAGCTATACTGCATCTGGAAAGAATGCTGTAGCTTGTAGAAGAGTCAGGAATAGCCAAAGATAATAAAACCACCTGCCACCCCACCAAAAGTAATGTCTAATAAACTGGTCTTTCCGTTCACTTCCAAGTTGCCAGATGATCTCAGCTGAGCTGACAGTCAAGAACGAGCTTTGGCCCTACTTACATAGAAGATCTTTCTAAGTTTATATTAAAAAGCTATCTGCACACATGATTATGGGTTTCTGTGATGCCTTTGCAACTCGATTTGGGTTCAAGGGTCAAAGATTAATTTCAAGGGTCAAAGATAAATGTATTATATTTCCAACAAAACTATAATCTGCTACTGATGCTTTTAAATGCAGCTATAATTTGCAAAAGCCAAATCTGAAAAAGGATGACAGTAAGTATACTTGATCCCAAGAAAGGTAAAATTAAAGTATGAGACACTGAGAAAAAAAATTCTTTAATGAGGGGCACAGAAAAAAAAATGAATATAAGAGTAAAGCTTTATACTATCACTTAGAGCTAATTTCTTTCATCTTTTACACATGTCAAACATCATCTAATGTATAAATGTGCATACATACACATGCTAATATGAAATTATTAGTTATTTTTAAAAATAAAAGTTACAGTAGCTAACCTGTCCAAAAGTACAGCATGCCTTGTGACATCAATTATTCCAGTACAAGTCTATATTATCATTTATTGGGGACCTGGAGCCACAGAGATAAAAAGTATAGACAAGTAGATTTCAACTTCATGAAAATCTAAGATGTTTACTGCTAAATTTATCTACTAAAATCTATGTGTCCTAGTGTTTCCACAAGGAACCCCACAAAGCTAGCTTCTCGATCCTATGCCTTTTGTGTCCCTGTAATCTAATTGGCTTATAACTGCAAGACAGGAAAATGAAGCATTTTGAGAGATGTTTCTATGTGCCTTATGTGCCTTACCCTTTCAAAAGAATAAGAAATCTGAGATATCTGAATAGCCTAGTAACTGAAGTTGCAAAAAAAAATTGTATTTTCAACGAAATTGGGAGTTTAGATGAGGACAGCCCATGAGACTATGTAATTTTATCTAAATCCAGCCATTGAACTAAGTGTTACTCCTCCTTGGGATGGAATGACTGCATATAATATTTGAAACAGATATTTAAGAAAACATATTTTAAACCAATTACACTTATATGCCATATTATTTATATCAGTACCGTAGAATACAAAGAAGCAAGAAAATGTGAACCAAAGGAAATCTGATATCTCACTTTAAATCCATAGACTATAAACTTAATTATTAGTTGAGACTAGCACACATCAAAAATCAGAACATCATGTTTCTGAAAACTGCAAACCCAACAATCAAAATTCAGATTGTCAACAAAACTCTCAAGACATACTACACTTCAAATTCCACTAAGTTTCCCTTGTCCCATTTTTATGGCATATATTCTCACTTGAATCAACTTCAGGCAAGATAACTGCCCAACCCCTACTCCCAAGCCAATATTTTTTAAAGCTACCAATGATCATCATATGGCCATATCCTATGGGTGATTCTCTGTCCTCATAGGCAACATCTGAGCAACATTTTACCTGCCATGCAATAGAATGTTTTCTTCCCTTGACTCCATAATATTCTCTTGGTGTGCTTCTCACTTGATAAGCTGAAAAGAGGAACTTTTCAGTGACACTTACTGAATCTCTCTCTCTTCTTTCCACCTTCTAGATAGATTCTGAAGTATTCAGGGCTTATCCTTTTTTTTTTTTTTTTTTCCTATGTATAACCACTCCACTGGAGGATCTCATCCATTTCCGTGGCTTTAAATACAAATATACTCAGACTGCACAAATGTCTGTTTCCATCATATCTATTTTATTTTTAAAAAGCATTACCCATCTGCCAACTAGGATATAAACTTCATTAAAGCAGGGATCATTTTCACTATTTCAACTCAAGAACCTAGAGCAGTGTTTGACACATATTAAGTGTTTAATAAATAGTAGAGTGCCAGAATAAGTAAGTTACAACAATGCAAGTTATTTTACTAATTTATAAAAGTATTGGAAGTATCAGTTAACTATTACTTCATATTTCTTTAACATTACCAATCCAGACAGTGCTATGAACAAATTCATCTCAATGGAGGTTTTGGAATCTATCTGGATACATTTTAAGAAACTGGTATCTATGAATATGGATTTATATATTTACCTGATATCATTATATCTATGAATTTAAAGAGAGGACCTCTCCTCATATTCTAATTCTGTAATTAAAAATATCAGTGACCTCTATTTACTTGGACGGTCTGTTCCTCTTTGACTCTTAAAATAAAAACAGCCTTTATTTTTAGAAGTCAGGATTTCCTTTCCCTGCAGAAGTTACAGCCCAGACACATTTGAGTACTAAATGTTTACGATAACTTTGGCAGACTGCTCATTTGGAGACCATGTTTCCCCAATATAGAAACTCCAGATCCCTAAGGGCCTTCTTCTCATTTTCTTTGCCTTTACAGGTACTTCCTCAGCTACCTTATCAGAGTATCTTGACCTCATCACCTCTAGAAAGCCATAGACAAAACAAGGAAAACTATATCTCATTTACAAAGTCAATGGATAAACTCACGATCTTGGCTTGGTTCACTTTACTCACTTTACTACTCTCCATTCTCCTTTTATCACTGTCTTGGGAAGCTTCAAACATTATAGGTACTTGTTCTTGCTGTTCCCTCTGTTTGAAACACTCATCCACATAGCATACGCCAGTACACATATTCACCTGATATCATTACATTATTCATTTCCTTTTACACACACACACACACATACACACAGTCTTTCCAATCACTAACATGTGAAAATGTGAGTTCACCTGAGCAGCTGTATTTGGTTTGTTGCTGAATGTCCAGTCCCAAGGGTAAGGACAGCTCAGAGTAGGTAATCAATAAACAGAAGGAATGCTTCCTAAGTTGTTACAATATCTTCATCATCTTATCCTAACCGCCCTCATCATCCACTGAAAGAGTTTTCATTTACACTAGAATTACTAAGTGCAGGCTATTTTTTGGCCCCTATTTTAGAACATATTATCCTTTCTTAGTTATGAAGTTATTTGTTTTATTGACTTGGGGAACATTATGGGAATGTAAACAAATACCACTCACAGCTAACAATATATATCATTAATTTGTGGTTTGACATATTCTAGGAATCTATGACTATGTTTCACTATATCACTGGAATAAATTCTTCCTTTCATCCTATATGAAGCTACTACCAACATATGGCAAATAATTGAAATGTAAGTAGCTTTGAGAAATTACAACTTTACAAGTGCAATTATTCTTAAAATCCATACACTAAAATTATTCCACATATTTCATGTAACATACCTGTGAGCACTTTGTAATCTGGCTACCAAATGACTATATGCAATATTCACCAATACAGCAACTAAGTGTTCTGTGTAGCAGAAAGTGTTCTCAGTCCATCGATAGTTTCTTCTAGAATTTATTTGAACACATGTAATATGTTATGCGGTGTTCCAAAATAAAATAAAGTTTAAAATAAATTAAGATCCTAACAATCAACCAAATACATAAAAAAATGAATTAAACATAAAAAATACATCAAAAGGAAACATAAGGATACTGATAGCTGGTCATATAATGCAAAAAAGACTTCTGATTCAAGATGGCATGTGAAACATGAACATTAACATTTGATTTCCAAAGCTTCTACTAAAGCAATAAAATACAAAGGAAATTTAATACATGTCACCACTGAACTTTAGAGTAGAAGCACCACCAATGAACCAATGAACAAATATCAAGAAAATAAAAATCTGATTGAAACATAGCTCATACTCCCCTTGTCTGTGCATATATTTACATGGAGACCCTTCCTGCTACTTCCCTCAGTGTAAGCTGTCAATACACAGGTGTTTTATCTGCATCACTCACTGCTTCATCCAGTACACAGAGGGTGCTCAATAAAAACTTGTCTTGAAGTAATTAATATCCAAGAACAGAAAATTTTCAAAATAAATCAATTATTACATTTATAAAATTAGAATAAATCAAAAGATAAGTACCATGAATCATTTAATGCACCACTGTATCACCTATAAAATGCAATATCTACAAAATATGAAGTTTTCAATAAAGACATTTTAATCAAGAGATGAATAAATGGTGGATAATGAAATTTTAAATATTGTGAAAATTTTGTCATGATATTCCAGTAAGTGAAAAGGAAATCATAAAACAAATTCAGACAATGGAGCTCTGGAGCTGTACTTTGTGGTGAATATAATGGAGTAAATACAGATGCTGACATACAATGACGTGCCCCTGAAACCTGTATACTGTTATAAACCAGCCTTACTTAAAAAATAAACAAATAAATAACTTAACTATTATGATACTGATCATAAGTAAGTTTGGCCATTTCTTTAGTTCATTCTCAATTTTTAAAAAATGTGTTCATAGGAAAGGGACTTGAAAAATATTAACTGCAAATATCCAAGAATGGGATCATGAAAGACTGAATTATCTTTTTTTTTTGCATTTTTAAAGCTCCACTACATATATAAAATCTCTTTCTAATTGTAGAACAGAAAGATTTAGTTGTGCAGTTCTTAGAAATACTATGCTATGTCCTTTCTCATTCTCTAGCCAACCACTTCACACCACATCATGTGCAGCCACTAGTCATATTCAAACACACAGCAAGGTTGGAGGGGAAGAGCAGAAGGGGTGGCAGGCAGACAGTTATACAGACAGTATAGCCACCAGTATAGCCACCAGTATAGCCATCAACACCAACATGGAATCAGAAGAACAAGGCTGAAGTCAGGTAAACAGGTCAGGACATTTAGCTCAATTCCTTACTTTATGATAACTGACCCATGCTTGCAGTCAATTCCCTGATCTATGTAAAAATAATTACTGTGTCTATGCATTAAGTCAGTAGAATAGACCTAGCATATAATAAAGTTTAGCAAATAAAGTCATAATTCGTTATCACTAAGTCACACATGGAGATAAAAGATTAGAGACTGGCAGATGAAACCTTGTATTTCTTAACCCATAATCACAAGTTCAATATTTTCCTACTACAATGTGCAAAATTGCTTTTAGAAATATCTAAGTTGCAGGCAGAATTAGTTGGGATGTACAACATGCACACAATGCTACAACAGATATCTCCTGATACAACCCTACTCAGGAACCGTGTGAGAACTTTTTTAAAGCCACTTGCACCCCAAAATACCGGCTTGCTCTCTAGGATTGCCTCAGCAAACTGTGTTTTCTTCAGCACAAATCTTTCCTAAATGCACAAATCTTCACCACCACTTGGTATTTTAATGGGTGAAATATGATACATCATAATTCTTTAGTTGGATTTATTTAATTACAAAATAATTAGAAATTATGGAAATCAGGGATGTTTTCTTCTGTGTTTATAGGTGTTGATTATTTCCTTTAGCGTTTTTTTAAACTACTTGTATTTTATATATCAGTCCCTTGTTGGGTTTTAGATGTTACAAATATCTTCACCCATTTAGTCACATTTTCAATGCTGTCCATGGCACCCTTTGATGAGTGGAAATCCTACATCTATAATTTATAATATACCATAAAGCTATTTAGCTAATATCTTTGAACTGTGATATTCACAGACATTGAGAAACAGGTCTATAATGAACTCTGCTTCTATTGTCCTCATCAGACATTAGAATCAATATTATAATAACTTCATTAAGTGGGCTGGGAAGATGTGCCTCATTTTCAATTTTCTAAAACAATTTGCATTAGAGTTCCTTAAAAGTTTAACACAATTGATTTAAAAAGCCATCTGTGCCTGGCTTTTCTTTTAAAATTGATTATTTTAATGTCATATTATATCTTGTGCTAATTTGAGCATTTTATAGCTTTCTAAAAATGAATTGATTTTATCCAGGTTCAAAAGTAGGTACTGGGCCTTAGAGTGATGATTATGCTCCCAGCTCTAGAGGTGGGCATGCATCTTAAACTGACCAATCGGCAAGCAAAAATTATGTTACCTGTGCATAGTAAGTGGTTCAGAGATTCCCACAGACAAAATATAACTCAGAATGTTCATTTGAAGAGTTGAGAAAATAAAGCTCTTCATTGCCTGGCTTATTAGCAAAATAATATGAAGCTTGAAATAATCATAAAGGAAAAGACTGGACTTATGAAGAGTCAAAAAATTGAAGATATGAATCCTAGTGACACTCTGAATCTGGGATAAAAACCAAAATTATCTAGTCATTACAATTTGCTATACTGTTTGGCAGGGGGGGAAAAATGTCAACTAGCTTCTGACATTTCTGATCACATAACACCTAAGCATTTTGTCCTAAAAGACCTCAGTCTCAAAACTTGAACTGTCCTTCATTCTTTGTGAAGTACTGACCTCCTGTCCCCAAAAATGGTGCCCGGGGGACACTCTTGCTCCTTTATCCTTGCCTGATAGCCTGATCTCACATTGTTGCTTGCTCTCAGTACGGTGACACCCAGTCCTCTTAATGTTATTTCACACCTTGAATTTCCCTGGACCCTGTAAACAGCCAACTTTCTCTTTAGATCTCTACCCAATCAGCATGACCACAGCCCAGGTCAGAGTCATGGATTTGAAGATAGAGGAAAGATTTAATACTTGTGACATAATTGCCATGGTTATTCCCGATTGTGACGTTACTGTTTCATAAGCCTAAAAGGAACAAAAAAGGAACAATATATTTACATGTAGTCATATCTATATTATACATATGCATTTTTCCTTTCAGTAGGTCCTGGCACACTCAATATCCCATTGAGTTTCCAGAACATATGATATCATTTCAAAGACATATGACAGGGAAACAATGTTTAGATTTCTAAAAGTGACACAAACTGAATTTTAACTGTAACAAACTGTTGTACCAAGCTATGTTTAAAGACTTTACATTCAGAAACAATGGCGCATGTTGCCAAAGTCTATTTTGAAGTGTTCTTTCTCTGTATTATGTATAAAAATCTTCTGTTTTTTAATCAAATTTACTCAGTGATTGAAGGTATATTCAAGATTATGAAGATATTTTTGCACAATTTGAAAATATGCATGTGTAATTCCTCTCACCAACTACACACTCAAGATTAAAAACAATGTTAAACTAAACTACTGACAACATGGATCGGTCTTATAAATATTACTTTAAAATAAAGCAGGATAAAACTTTATCTAATCATTGATGGAAACAGGGTCAGTGTGAATATTGACTAACCATGTGATTTCAGCAACGCTATGCCTTTGGTCTCTCCTATGTGTTTTTTCAGACTGGAGTTGACCACACAATAAGAAAGACTGAGGTCCTACAAAGTTATGTGAGCATATGCAGTGTCAAAACCGCCATGCCCCAACCTTGGGACAGGTGGTATTTCAGAAATTGTCTGAAAGGTTCAGAACTCATCATCAGGAACTGCCATTTGAGTTGGCTGATTATAAATTTTATGGAAAGGACAGACTGGCTAGGGAGCAATTTCTGTGTGTGTTCTAACTGAAATGTTTTCTGAAAGACTAGACTATTTGAGATTTCTTGAACCACTTGAGTCAAAATGTCACAGATCTGGAAGCTTATAAACAACAGAAATTTATTTCTCACAGGTATGGAGGCTGGAAGTCCATGATCAGCCACATAAGTGATGAGGGCACAAACATTTTGACCATAGTACTTGTGTGCCATATAAAGTTGTTGATTTTTCCTTAATTTTTAATTTTCACAAAAGAACTGGGGTTTAAGCCAGAGGATTCACCAGACGTACTTCCTAACGTATTCTGCCAAGGGCAGCAACAGGTGACAGAAGAGGTCTGTTGTGTATTGTGGATCAGCTCCCTGGCTGGGGACAGAACTCAGGCCGTCATGGTAATAGTGCCGAGACTTAATCCCTAGACTACAAAGGAGGCCCATAAAAGTTCTTGTTTCTAATTTTATATTTGTGTGTCAAATGACTAAAATTGATTTAATTTTAATTCCAAGTTGTCAACTATAACTATATAATAATTATTATTATAAGCCATGAACCAAATTGTTCATGAGTCTTAATAAAAATCAAGTTACTAACAAGTCACATTGCTCATATGTTGAAACAGTTCTATAGCCTAAAGACATGAATAGCAGAAGTCTACTTGCTCTTTCTTAGATTCCAATACTATATCTAGATACATAGACAAACATCTCATTAAACCATAAAGATTTGGGGATGAAAGATATTTCATGCTTCCAAGGAGCTCACAGCTAGGGAAAGAGCTGAAAGACCATAAAGTATCTACATAACGATCAAACTAAATGCAGGGTGCAATGGAAGCATGAAGGAGGATTACTTAGCTCCAGCTGAAGGCTATATGGAGAAAGTGTCACCTTATCTGAGTTTTGATTCCAGCTACACCTGGTCAAAAGGAAAGGCTACATGAAAATGCACAGTACTCCATGAGAATGACAAATTTTTGAGTAGGACTATAACTAATAATCTATCAGGAAAATGGCAAATGTAGTAGGCAGGCAACAGTCCTTGATTGCTATTAGATGAATAAAAAAGTATGATTTTTTTAATAGACAGATGGCCTAATCATAAATAAGTTTTCCACAGGCTGGCTTAAAGGGAATGAGTGTGGAGCTAATTCAAGAGGGAATTCTGAGGGCCTTCCCAAGGACAGAGTAGTGAGATACACTGGAGGGCAGCAGCTTTGAAACAGAGGTGCAGTGTGCACAGAGAAATGACAAAGTCATTGCTCAGATCTGGAACTTGACACACCAAACAGCTGATGTGGGCCTTCTCTAAAATTGGGAACACAGGAGGAAGACAAGACTTAAGAGGGAGGATGAGGAACTGCTCTGAGGAGCTATGACACCAGGTCATGACGTTTGTTTATTGGGTGTGCCTCTTTCTGATTGCACTCCTTAGAAGCTAGTAATTTTCTGCCAAAATTACAGTTCCCAACAGGGTAAATAAAAATCTCTTCTTACCAAGAAAGGGAATAAAAACATGGAAAGGATAAAGAGGGGGAAAAAATGAAGATACTTTAAAGGGCAGAGTGAGCAATGTAGAAGAAGGAGGAGGTAATAACCACAGAAAATGGAAAGGGAATAACAGGTAGCAGCAAAAGGGAGCCAAATTCACCAGCTGTACAGACTTGACTTCAACACAGCTACAGTGAATGTTTTCAAAGCCCTGTGGCCCAGCAAACCTTGACAGCAAATTTTGCAGAGATGGTTGACAGTTCAGAAAGAGATCAAAAACCTCAGGCACCTCCTGTTAGTAAATGCCTACCCTCTCCCTGAAGGAAAAAGGAAATGTGAGAAAGAATGGTAGTGGGTTCATCCTACTCCTTTTTCCTCAAATGTAGACAGCTGGAAAAGAATAAGTGGAATAGTTTTATTGCAATATCAGGGCTTGTTTGCATCATATTTGTAAAAAGCCAGCTATTCAACTAAGCTTTAGAATACAAGAGGTCAAAACCACCGAGGTATCGGCTTTATTTTTTTGACCAATGCTTTAAAATTGGAAGAACAGAGTTGGGACAGATAGAAGTCTCTCCCTCATCAGACAGAGAACAAGCTACCTTTGGAACTTCAATTAACACTCTCGAAGTAAAGAATGTTCCTTAGAGGTCTCCCTGGTGGTTCAGGGATTAAAGACAGCACTATCAAGCTATCACCAGCCACTTCAGCATGAATTCTATCCCCAACCAGAGAGGTGACCCACATGACACAGCAGACCTCTCCTATCTCAACCACTGTTCCCCTCAGCAGTGTATTTCAATAGGTCTGCCTGTTCTGCTCCCTACTTTGTCTCTGGTGAATCCTTTCACCCCCACATCTCTGGCGTGTACCCCAGGTCTTGCAGCAAATAATTTTTTTTATTCACACAGAACTGGGGTACAGGCCAGAGATGCAGAGGGTGAGAGAACCCACTAGAGACAGAGCAGGGAGCAGAACAGGCAGATGGATGAAGTACACTGCTGAGGGGAGCAGCGGGCGTGCCAGAAGGGGTCTACCGCGCCATGTGGTCACTTCCAGGGCAGGAGGAATTGAACTCATGTGGAAGTGACTTAAGCTTCTTAGTGCAGTGCTTTAACCCGCTGCGCCACCAGGGAGGGCCCAGCAAATAAATCTTAAAAAAAAAAAAAAAAAAAAAAAAAAAAAAGCAGAATGCTCCTTATCACATCAATTATTTTTCATTCCATCATTACAGTCATTTGATAATAGCACAATCACTTCTAGTAAAGATAAAAATTTTAACTCACCATACTTTTGAATTCTCACTTTATAAACTTTCACATATAATAAAGGTGAGTTCCAGAGCAATATTGTTTCAACATTTCACAAAAGATGTTCACTAGTACTATGCGGACTATTCAGTCTTAGTCATCACAGGGTTCCCTTGTCTATGGAGACTGCTATAACTCTGCTGAGTTATGTGGGCTCCACAACTATGGTTTTAGCGTATGGTTTTAGCTTATGCTATTGAGATTCGGTGCAAAGGCATGGGGTGCAGCAAGTGTGGGAGAAGAACCATGCCTGAAGAAAGCAAACAAGTGAGGAGAAAAACATTGACTAAAGACTGTATCAAGTGCACACCATTCAACTAAGCATACGTGAACCACCAGGTACATGGAAAGGTGAGGGTCCATGTAACAGACCCTAATTAATTTAAAAACAGCAGTCTTTCATTAGTATGAAAGTAAGCTCAGTAATTAAACCGGTCATATCGATAAAATGGGTTATGCATTTTCATACTTAAAGTAATTTTAACATCATCTTAACAGTGATTTTAAAGTGTAAATATTCCAGAAGCTATTATAGAAGGGAGAGCAGCCAGGTACTAGCCCTCCCATATCTGAGAGTAGTTCGGTGTTTCCACAAGTAAGTCATACTCGGAATAAAGTTTGGCAGTCATTGAACACAAAAGGGAGGAATTCTAATAAAATGTATAACACGGCATTGCTGCAAGAAAAATGAGAACTCATCAAGCACAGAAAATATAACAGCCACAAGCACAGAGGTAACACTGTTATATTGTGTAAGTGAAACACAATATAACAGAGGTAACACTGTTATATTGTGTAAGTGAAAAAGTGAAAATCTCACACAATGCAGCTAGTCACTAGATGGAATCTCTTAAAGGGAGGATGGATACAGAAAATTTTGTGCACTTATTTTCTTTATGAATAAGAAACAGTATCAGTCACTGGCAAAATTATAATTTATTTGCAAAATTTAAATGTTTCACATGTAGAGATTTTACAGTCAAATGTTAAAATAAGCTGTGGACCATACCCTTGACTGTAGACACATGCAAAACCTTCAGAAATACAGACCTCCTGGGTGCTACTAAATAGAGATGACTGAATCAAATTAATGGATGAGAACCACTGTTTACTATTATTGTATGATGGTGCTTTTCAATAGCCTCTTATTTTCATTTTAATAGGCAGCATTCCATTCAGCCAACCCAAAATTCTTTCTTTTCTCATATTGCAGAAAGTGTTCTTTGTTATAGTTTGCAAAGCAATGGAGTTACACCGGTCAGAGAACACACATATTTCACACCTATATTTGAATATCTTATGGATTTCAAAGTCAGCTTAAGGTGACATGTAGTTCTCAACATCTGGAATTTTCTCACCTTTAACACATATTTTTTAGCTAAAATATGTGTTGATGAGTTATTTCTCTATTACTAGCTACTGGCTCCATTCTACCAGGCTTTAAAACACAAGTCATTCCATTTTATTCTTCAGATTTTTTTAAGTCATTGGTAAATACATATTTATTTAAATAATAGGCAGCTTATTAAATTTTGTTTCTGTTCAGGTTCACATTTATGTAATTTATAGTGAATGTTTATCCTAAATGAAACTCTTATAGAATTGGCAGTCCTAAGCTTACCTTTTTTAACTAAATTTCATGTTTTACTATTAATTAGCATTTTAATCCCTCATTTTAAGCAGTCATATAGAAATCTTTCTAACAGAAAGCATGCTTCCTTGCTTCATTAAGCATATTTTGTTAAACATAATTCAAATTTTGAACATTAGCTTGAAGTCATCGTAATAAACATCAATAATTACTGAAAGTAGCACAATAGAGCATCAAAAGCACAAGCATTTTAAAGTCCTGGGCTCAGTGCCCAAATTCATCAAGTTATTTGGGTCTGTCTGAGCCTTGGATTGCTTATCCACAAAATGGGAAGAAGAAACATTTCTCATATGGTTGGTGTGATGTTTGAGTTAAATAATTAACAGCACTCAAAACCGTTAAGTCTGTGTCATTCCTCTAGAAGGCTGGAGTGCTCTCAGAGTCTACTGAGATAGATGAAACCTCCTCCTGGAGTCAAAAGAGCTCCAGCGTACCTCACATTTAAGGTTCTCATGATTGAATATTATGGTTTCTACTTTTCTATATTATAAGCTGATGTAATTGCTATCATTGCATTAGCAGAAGACCTAACAAGTAAAAAAAAGGAGTGAGGGGCACAGGATGCAAATAGTAAAAGTCTCTTCCTATATAATGCAGGAAAGTGTTCTCCTTCCCTTTAGAAGCAAGAGAAATGAATGTCTTCAATAAAGTTCTTGGAGGAAAATGAAGGGGAGGTACACCTACTAGGCCAGTTAAAAATTACTGCCTGATTCTTCTGATAAATATATATGAGTCACTTAGGTAATCAGTAAAGTGTGTTTGTAATGAAAGCATGTTCTAGAATAAACTCAGCCACAGTCAAACATCAGCAGCAGTATAAGTGCCATGATGCCACCTTTACTGTAGACTCTTAAATGCCCCGTATCAGCCTTTGTAGGCACACTAACCACTGCTCTGCATGAAAGGTGCATCATTCTGTAAGGATCTGCTAATACTCCAGTCAAGTGATATGTACCCTTGAGAAGAACTGTTAGAATTCACAATCTAGGGCTTTACTAGGCTGGATAGGTGTTCTATTTGCAAGAATGCCACACCTTTCATGTAAGGATGGAGGTAGCTATATAACTCCTAACAAGCCACACTCACCTCACCACAGGAGATTTTTTTTTTAAGATTTATTTATTTATTCAGACAGAACTGGGGTACAAGCCAGAGATGCGGAGGGTGAGAGGATTCACCAGAGACAGAGTGGAGAGCAGAACAGGCAGATTGACGATGTACACTGCTGAGGGGAGCAGCGGGCGGGTCAGGAGAGGTCTGCCATGCCATGTGGTCACCTGTAGGGCAGGCGGGGATAGAACTCATGCTGAAGTGACTTAAGCTTCTTAGTGCTGTGCTTTAACCCGCTGCTCCACCAGGGAGGGCCCTCACCACAGGAGATTTTTAATACCCATTTTACCATGAATACATCTTGTGGTTTTTATTTATATGGCAATATTTGAAGTATTTTTAGTGACCACTTTTGATTGCAAACTCCCACTAAGGGCCTTCTTCTTACATAACTTTCCATACCTACAGTGCAAAAGTAAACATTAGCACATACATATATTAGTGTCTACACTGAAGACTTTAGAAGTAAATTACAGATTAGTAACAGGAAGGAGAGAGAGAAATGGTTATTACTGTTAATTTTGTGTTCCTGTTGGTAGGGAAAGAATCAGAGAATGAAAAGCGTAAGTTTCAAAGCTAGTAGATCAGGCTCCCATAGCTTTGGGTAACATCCCTTGCAAAGATGTTCAAGACACTGAGAATTTGGCATGTACCTCATAGGAGCCAACCAGAGAAGCACACACAGGGAATTGGATACCTAAGACACCCTTTTTCCCTGTTGTCCTTCTTCCCACTAGTCCTTGCTCCTCACCAACTCTTCAGCTATAAACATGCACAGAGCAGTCAACACGTAGACTCCTAGAAGATTCCTAGTCTCTTAAATTTGGGCTCACCCTGGATCTAACTGCATTCCAGCAACCTAATTGGCTGCTCCTTTTCTAATGGGCTGATTCTAATTTCTAGTCTGCTCTAAATTTATAAATTAGAGTAATCTGTATTGGTTCTTGATTGATAGACAAAGATACTACAAAAATTCTTGCACTGGGACATCAAGCGACAAGTACAATAATGTTCTAGCAGTATGTTCCTAATGGGCAAAATTGGAGACAACCCAACAGTCCATCACAGTAGAATGGATAAATAAACAATACAGACTATTATTTAGCAATGGGTACAAACAAAACTACGTAAAACGTATACGTCCATACTCCCACAGATTTCCTTTTTAAAACTACACTTGGAAAAACGTGCCTACTGAATGTGCCTAATTCATGAATTCTAACAAATTTTGAAATAATATTTTAGGAGCCAAAGAATTCGATTCTCTTAAATGTGACACTTTAGTTTAAAACTTTTGGTTATAATGTTTGGGGGTAAGGAAGGAAACAAAAGCCTTTGTTATTTTTGTCAACAGTTTTTTCTTAATAAAATGTTTCAAACTTAAACCTGGAATAAAGGCTACTTCTTCAGCAGTATTACACTGTTACCTGGACAGCAGGCAACAAATCTCAAGAGGTAATCAGTTAACATTTGATGAGTACTTACTATTTTGTAATGACATAAACTGGTTGTTGTTATAAAGATAAGGAAACAGAGGCCCAAAAACTTGAAAGGAATGCTTGAAACCAGCATTAGTACTAGTTTGTACTATCTCCATTCCCTTTACTTACTATCTCACTACTTTACATATACATAGGATTGACAAGTAGGTCTTCTATTACAGCTTTTAACCAAGTTACTAATAAACTTCTAAAAGGGGCAGGGCCTAAGAATGGATCCTTGCAACTAAAATCCTCTCACAGGGAGACACCGCAGTCCTTGTAGGATTAATTTCACAAATAAGAACTAAGCTATTTATTTATTTATTTATTTATTTATTTA
>NW_004567114.1:51768091-51785052 GCF_000260355.1 Condylura cristata | reverse complement strand
TGTGTGTGTAGAAGAGCCGGGGTATAGAGCAGAGGTGTGTTTGGAGGGTGGAGGGGGTGGTGAGAGACAAAGTAAGAAGCACTGCTAAGGGGAGCAGTGAGCAAGACAGGAGAGGTCCGCTTGATGCACCATATAGGGGTTAGCTGCCAAGTCTTTTGTATCAAACTCAGGCTATAGAGGTGATAGCACTGAGACAACCCCTGGGCCACCAAAGAGGTCCCTATTTATTTCTATTAAGACCCTACCTTTTTCATATACTCAATGAGACTATCAAAGAATGAAAAACAATCCAAACCACTATATATGCAAAATTCCTTGATTGGTGAATCAAGTAACTTTTTAAAAAGATGTCAAGTTTTAAGAGATAAACTGAGTATAACACTTAAAGTTATCTGAGCAAAAATTGATTCCAGTCAGGCAGCACCAAACAGGAGTTGGTTAGTAAAGAGCACTCCATAATAGGAACTAGGGCAGTACTTTTACAGAGAAGGAAGCAGATCATTGGACTGACTATAGTTTAAATTGTTGCCTTATTTAGACAAGGCTGTGTGTAAATTGGTTGCCGTGTGGTTTTGATTTCTTAGCTGAAGAGGCATTTACAGGCCTGAGTTTTGGTTTGTTTACATAGGCTACGAAGGCATTAAACCATCTCAGTCTAATGATCTCCTTGTTTAATTAATTTAATACAAGTTAACATGGCATGCTTTGCTCTTGGATTCCAGAAGCTGTTCCATCTCCTATTAATCACTGCTACTTTTCTAAGTGCTCACAACAATTCCATGTGTTTTGAGATTTTGTAAATGTCTGAAATTATATTTACTATTTGGCAATTCATAAATTCTTTTACTACTCCTTCTGAAAACTATATTTAATCTCTAAGAGCTCTTTGGGTCTTTGAATCTATCAAGATAACTAATGATGTTTCCAAGGTCCCTCCATGGTAAATCTGGACTCAAGAAAAACTTCATCACCTATGGTTTTACTCACTAGTTTGAAATCTCTTAAGGAATGAAATTCTTGAACAAAAATTTAAAGCTTTTGTTTCCTCTTGATTAAAAAAGGATTAAAGCGGAACCCTCCCTGGTGGTGCAGCGGGTTAAAACACAGCACTAAGAAGCGAAAGCCACTTCCCCATGAGTTTGATCCCCGCCTGCCCCAAAGGTGATCCATATGGCACAGCAGACCTCTCCTGACCTGCCTGCTGCTTCCCTCAGCAGTGTACTTCATTGATCTGCCTGTTCTGCTCCCCGCTCTGTGTGGTGAGTCCTCTCACTGTCCCTGAACCTCTGCCTGTACCCCATTTCTGTATACATAAATAAATAAATCTTTAAAAAAAAAGATTTATTTTTTATGTATACAGAAATGGAGTACAGGGGCACTGAGAGAATTCACCTGATACAGAGTGGGGAGCAAAACAGGATGACTGACAAAGTACACTACTAAGGAGAGCAGCGGATGGGTCAGGAGAGGTCTGTTGCACCATGTGGGTCACCTTCCGGGCGGGGATCAAACTCATGAGGAAGTGGCTTTAGTTTCTTAGTGCTATGCTTTAACCTGTCGCACCACCAGGGAAGGCCCCAAATAAATCTTTTCTTAAATTTTTTTTAAAAAAGGGCTAAAGCAAAAACAATTACTGAGTATCTTTGCTTTTTTGTCATCTAGAAACACCATGTAACAGACCATAAACATCAGCCTATCTCCTCCATGGTACTTTTATTCTGAAACTAATTTCAAATGTCTTCTTTTTAGCAGGTTATTATACATTTCAGATTTGTTCTATGCTTTAAACTTTATTACCAGTTTTAAAAGCTATCCTCCCCCCGCCCCCCATTAATTAGCCTTCCTATGTTATAGACTTCTCAAGTCTGGCAAGAATACGCACTATATTGAACCTGGAAGAACAAGTCATTTGTAAAAGCTGAGCTCTACATTTTCTTATACTCCTGCCCTGCACCACCCACTCCCAAAGGCTGAAGCTAAGCCAGATGTAAGCCAATAAGAAGGAAATTAAGAGTGTTATTTAAACTTGCATAAATACCAGGAAATAACAGGAGTACCAAAAGATAAGGACTTGGTGGGGGTACGGGGGGGTGACAAATACCAGTCATGGGAGTTCACATGTGACCAAGAGGAGAAATCCAAATTACCACATGCCTACCCCTTTGAGGGGGACACTCTGGTGTGTCCCATATCCTTTTTTTTTGGGGGGGTGCAAGGAATAGACACAGGGGAGGAAGTATAAATTATCTATATTCCTCAGCATTTTTGTAAAACTTTCCTGAAGAGTCCATGTCAAAATCTTCCTTTATGTGGGAAAAAAACAGCAGTTTACTATCTCAATCCCCATGCCATCTGTATATAAAGAAAATTAGCACAATCTATACTATGAACACACACACATGCACAAAAGTATGGGAAAACAGTGGTGTGGACTTTTATATATGTGAAATATTTTTATGCATGAAAATACAAATGGATATTCATATTAACATCACTAACTACTATATATGCTATGTAAAATACACAATTTTATAGGCTATATATTTAATATAAACTATATATCATATACTATGTATATTTCATATACATGTATATCTATGAATCAATAGATTCATATGTATGCTTATGCATTTTTTCTTCTACTATCATCTGAAAGGTCTGACACTTAGGTAATGATAGTCCTCTCTTTATTGATATTTGACAACTGCCCAAAGGTTGCAGATTTCTGCCCAAGATATTCTATGATTATACACATTAGATCCACACATTATCACTATAATTCTCTGCCTTCAAAGACTGTCGTACTTATTTTCTCTGAAACCTTAGCTCCTTTCACCTTTTCTGCAAAAATAATTCCCACTTATCTTTGTTATTTCCTGTATGTCCACCCTCAAAATTTTCAAGTCTTGGGCAATCCTTAAGAAGCCCAGCTGAAACCTAGAATATTCTTCATTTTTATGCTAGGAAATCTTAGTGATTGAATTCTTTATCTTCCCTTTATAAAAGTCTAGTTGATTTAACTCATTTTTTTAACCTTTTAATGACTTTCATTTCTTGGCAAGCAATAACATAAGATTTCTTAAATATCAAAATGTTTTTATTTTAATTTCCCGTGTTTTTTCTACAGAAAGACACAATAAAGCTTCCTTAAAGTTTACATTAATTTTAGTCACTGTTTTTTAAAACTAATTTTTCCTATTTCAAGAGAAGTCGATTTATAAGGGGACATAAGTTAGCCATCAAAATATATAATGTGCCCACACAATCTGGAAATTATTCAACATGACTGAAGCACAACAAGTGTTTGATGAAAACCAACCATTATGAGCCGCAGTGAGGGAGCCACTGCATTCCCACCCGCTATATCTCATAATGCATTCGGAAGACGCAAACTAGTACATTCACAAAGAAGAGCAGGGAAATAACATTAAGATATGTGTTACAAATACTTGATCAGAGAAAGAAATGGTAAATTGAGTTGAAGTATGTGGGAAAGGCTTCCCAGAAAAACACAGGAAGAGTCTTGAAAAAACTAGAATGTGGATATGCTTGTAGGAAAATCAAAACCAAACACCTTCTCAATTTGCACTGGAAGAGGGATTGAGCATGGAAACAAAAAAGGAACAGTATTGCTATGGAATATGGTGGAGAGAAGGTGCAGCCAACCTGGGAGGATGGCAATGAGGAAGGATGAGTTGGAACAAGATTATAATTGGCTTAAAGTTGGGATTTAAGAGAGTTTTTCATTAGTTCTCATTCTTGCTTTATTATTAAATTATACCTTCAAAAATTCAGTACATCAGATAATTTTACAAAAGTAGTAATAACATAATAGAGAAGAATACATAAAAGAAGGTGGCAGAAACGAGGGAATAGGAAATCAGTGCTAACCATTATCTAAATGATTTACTACTAATAACATGAACATTTACATGTTCATGTTATTTACACTCTCATAAGCACATTACATGTGGGAGATGGTATATTACTATACAGCCCCATTTTACCACTGAGAAAACTAAAACATAGTGGTAGCTGAGTAACTTGTGGAACTCAGGCTATAAAATGATAGAACCAGGATTTGAAACAAAGGTAATACACCACCTGCATTTTCCCATGTCATTAAACTAAATTAACATAATAACTATTTTTAGGCAATCACCCACATTTAAACATGAGGAAAATGTTGGGAAGTGACCTTTGGTTCACCGTCTCACAATCTAGCATGAAAGACTCAGGCTGTGTCTTGTGTCCACCTGGTTCCAATACATCATAACATTTAGAAGAAAGTAAGGAGCTATTATGGTTTCTCTGACAGGAAAACAGCATTATAACAGTTGTGTTTTAGGAAGATATCTATGTGAAACTTAACTTATGGGCGCAGGTTTAAAAAAAAAAAAAGACAACCAAGAAGTTGTAGTTATTTTGTTTAAAGAGATGAGAAACTGGGTCATTCTGATGCAGGAAATGACAAAGTTTCATGACAGTTTGAATAGAAGAATTTGTATCATTTAGTGTTCTTAGTTGGAAACTAGAAAAACAAATTATCTAAGTTGTGGCATAAAGGAATTTACTTAAAGAAATGTGAGTAGTTTGCAGAATTTCAGAAGACTAGATAACACTCATGAAATAACTCAAGTTATAAAACAGAATGCTGCCATTGGACATTAATGCCCAGCATGCACCCTCAAAAATCCCACAGCAAGACACTGCTGGGCACTCAGTTCAGTCATCACTGTTTTCTCTAGAAACTGGACGGATTTATGCCAGTGGTAACCATCAACTTCCAGAATAGTCAAGGAGGTCCCAGCTACACAAACCAAAGTCAGTAGGCTGTGCAAAACTACAGCATACCAGGAGATTTTCAACCTCAATATTCTGTCCTTTTGAGGCAGTGTCCTTAAACAGAGAAACTCCAAAATCTAGGAAGGTCTGGAAATAAAGCCTGACAAATATATGTCACCAATTTCAAGTACAAACATTTTTAATTTCACTCCATTCATTATATTTCAGAGATTTTAGTTTACAGAAACATTTCCCTAACATAATCATAAAAAACACTTAAGTAATATGACATTGAAAAAAGAGCAGCCAGCATATTCTTCCTAAAGAGTAAAGGAGACAATGGTATTATCTGTAAATATTCTTGGAAAATGTACTGAGGGATGAGATTCACTTTGGTACTACTTCCAAAAATGTCTATTTTCTAGTCTTCATTTTTTATTAAATCTTTTTTTCTCTTTTTTATCAAGAACATCATATGTCTGTGTGTCCAGAAATATGTCTATGGCATATTCCTTATGCCCTTGAGTTTCTAAAAACATTTGTTTTTCTAAAAATGTATCATGACACTCCATTCAGCTGAAGAGTGAAATCCTATTTATTTTGAGAAGGTTCTGGACAACGGCGAAGAATTGTCATCAGTGATACCCTCAAGTAAAAGTAAACATTTCTGAACACTATTAATGCCTCCCTGTGTCCAGTATTCTGCTTTCAAGGGCATTTAAACTAATATATTTTGGTAGATTCACAAATGCATTTGTTCAATTTGTTTTACTGTCAAGACTATTTTAATATAAAGATTTCTTCTGAGTTTTGAGTACTACTAATCAACAAAAAACTCTGAAAAAAAGCACAAAATATCACTTTATACTAGCGAGGGAAATGAATTGTAACTACTAATCCTCCCTTTGAATAATTTTAATATTAAAATGATCATCTATTGTATTTGGTTTGGAAACCACTGCTTAATAGAATGAAAACTCATTAGATGTACGCTTGACTAAGTAAGCAACCGCAGACCAAAAAAGATGTATTATGATAGTCTAATTATTATTTAGTTGTCATCTTGCCAGCTGTAATATAACAGAAAATTCATAATTTATTCAACAACATGCTGATCCTATGCCATAAATATCACTAGGTCTTTACTTTTGCTTTTGCAAAAAAATAAATAAATAAGCTGACACCTCTCATTGATGAAGGTATTCATCATCGACTGAGTTTAATAATCCCTCAAGCTAGCCAGTCAATCCCAGATGATTTTATCTGACTGAAAATATCTACATACATCTCAATGTTCCAAATTCTATGCTTTTTTTCAATCTTACTGCTGATAATTCTGCTCAGTTTTAATTACTTGTTTAAAATGAAAATGATCCCTATACTAAACTTGTATAGAAGTTGGAATCATTGTACCACTGTGTTTTTATTACCCATACCATAAAACATGTTATGATATTTTATTAATCCATTCACCCAATAAATAGTATTAAGCTTCAAGCATGTGCCAGATAAACTTACCTTGCTACATATGACCTACAACTGTATTCACTGAACATTTGGACCACCAAATGTCTAAAACATAGTAAGAGGAGTTTTAATGAATTCACATACAAAAATAAGTATGAGCCAATGTAAACATCAGTCCCTAAATATACACAGCAACTATCTTACAAAAAATACTACTGTATAGCCATTTTGGTACTTATAAAAGTAACATACCAATGGTTTTCCTCTATCCTCATCATTCGTTCCATTTCAATTCAATCCACAGAGTATGAGACGGCCAACTGCTAAGTAACATGTATGATTTTATACATACAACCTAGCTTGTTTTTTAATAGCCTAACTAATGTATAATAAAACAATAGACTACATCTGTTTAAAGTGTACAATCTGAGCTTTTGACATTTGATTTCACCACTCACATCACCACCAAAATCAAGATAATGATATATGCATCATCCCAAAGGAAATGTTATAGACTGAACTATTATATCCTCTCAACAATTCTTATGTTGTGTGGCTAACCTGACAGGACCTCAAGTGTCCGTCCTGGCTAATGTTGTACATGGGTGAGCACACTCCCCAATAAGGCCAACAAACATGCCAGCAAAGCACAATGCACTCTGTCCTGCAAACAGCTGCAGCCCGCTACCTTGATTTTAGCAGAAACTGCAACAAGAAGCCCCAAGCCCCGTACAAACATGCACCCCACCCCCCTGTTGAGTACATTTCTTGTCTTTCCCACATATACAAGGCATATCAGATCCTACATATACCCATGGGCAGTCCTAATAAACAGACTCGGGACTCCAGACCCCAGAATCCTGTTTCACCTTCTTGAGGCTCCGAGTCTACTATATTCCGGCAAATGTAGCAGTCAGTATGCCCCTCAGTGGGATAGCAACAACAATGTTGAAGTCCCAATGTGGTGGTAGTAGGAAGTGGGACATATGGTAGGTGATTAGGATATGAGTATGGAGTCTTCATGAATGGCATTAATTATTTTATAAGAGACTCAAGTGACATAATCTCTCTACCCTGTGAGGATAAGCAAGAAGGTACTGTCTGTAGCCAAGAAGAGAACTCTTACTAGCACCTGACCATTCCTGGCACCACCATAGCAGCCTTCCCAGCCTCTTGAACTTTAAGAAATAAATGTCTATTGCTTAAAGCAATGAGTCTATGGAATTCTGTCACAGACCCAAAAATGACAAAGAGAGGACATTCTATTATTTTTTATGCCCTTTTGAAATTCTTCCCTTAACTAATTTCAGATCAACACTGATGATATTGTACTGCATTGTAGATCAGACAGCACATGGTACAATTTTCCATAAATGGAATTATCCACTATATTTTCTTTGTGTACAGTATCTCTTACCCAATTATTGTACCATATATCAGCACTCCATTCCCTCTTTACTGTCAAGTATTATTTCATTGTACAGATATCCACCACTTGTTTATACATGCACATGCTGGTGGATATTTGGGCCATATCCTGCTTGAGGGCATTACTACAAAGAAAGCTATTATAGATACATATATATAATTATTGGTATCGACATACCAAACCATGCTATAGTATCTTTTTCTTTGGTAAATATCTAGGAATAGAATAGCTAGAGCAAAGAGTATTTAACTTTTAAGAAACTGCCAAACTATTTGACAAAGTGGGTGTACCATTTATAGCCATATCAGTAGTATCTGAGTCCCAGCTTCTTCATATCCTTGCCAACACTGATATAATATATGGCAATTTTAATTTTCACTATTCCAAAGATAAACCATGTTTAATCTTAATTCTACTAAAAAGATCAGAACAGCAAGGCTCTGACTGCATTTTCCTCTGCACAAGTTAAATTACATAGCTTCTTCAAAGTACAAAAACTGTGTTATAATACAAAAACATAGAATTTTTAAAATGTCAAATGCTTATGCCATTTAATAATTGAGTTTTCACATTATAGATTTAAGTCACGGGAAAATTAGCAAACAAGTGACTTTTAATCCCAAGCACATATTGGAAAGTGAAAAAGCATTACAGTAGAATATCTTTCAAAAGGTCAGGTCCAATTTTTTACTGTAATCCATAGTTAGGCAGATGATAAACTTCCTTAGTAAAGTTAGCAAATTTTAGTAATATTATAAATGTTTCATATGTCAGTTTATTTCAAATGTCATTATGGGTGATTCACTTTCTAGGGGAAAGAATTCATTATTTAATGTTTCCAAGACTGAGAGCCCACTTTGAGCTTGTGAAATTTGATAACCATTATAGGTAAGTAAAAAAAAAAAAAAAGGGGGGGGAAGACATACATTTGCCACATCAGTGAAAGTATCAGTCAGAAAATTACTGAGCTGTCCTAAGTGCTAGAGCGTGACATTGTTGAAGAACTCAGACAATAAGAAAAGGTTTATCATGTACATGGAGACATGCTACCAACTCCCAAACACCAGGACACAGCAATATTTGTGAAGAAAGTGATAACATAATGGAAAATAGATGGAGAAACTAATTCAAATTCACTTAGCAAGGTTTTAGTAATACAGCAAATGTTAAAGTGCTACCAATTTGAAGCCATTGCTTTAAAAAGTCAAATATTTCTCTAATGTACACTGGATCAAAGTGATCTAATCAAAAATAAAATGCACTAAGAAACAGAAGAGAATGTGATGGCAATATAGAGACAGCTACAAATCAGATCCTTTTTTAAAGACTTTGCACTTGCATCATGAAATGACAATCTGCAGATTATTAGTGCTGCCAAAATTGTAGAAAGTTTTTGTAGTTAAAATAAAAGCAAAATATGCATAAATATACAAGGGTAACAAAAGACTATTTTTTGCTTGTTGGAGCACTGTAATTTTATTTAAATGGTAGGTGTTACTGCAGAATAGAAAATGCAATTGCACTTTAAAAGACACTCAATTCTATACCTCATATGTAGTAGTCATCTTTAAAATGTTGGCAAGAAAAAAAATGTACATAGGAAAAAAAAATAAGAAGCAAACTATTTTAATATCTTCCAAACTATGATAACTAAAGAAACACTTCATCTGTTCATTTTCTCTCTCATTCAGGTAAACATGAGATATGCTCTGTTCAAGAAAACAAAAGCCACTATCAAGAATAGATTTGTTATAAGATACTTGTGTAACTGCATCTCACTTTCTATAAAGAATATCTCAGCTATCTTTTCAATGTGTGTTCTGGGGGAAGTTGGAAAGTAAAAATGCTATTTTGCTTGCACAATTTAGTTTCTTATATTTAAATAGCAGCAGTGTTTAAAATAATCATGTCCACGAACAGTGGGTATTTCTGATTCAAATTGGAAGAAACAAGTACAAGTTTGGGTTTTGTTGTTGTTGCTGTTGTTGGTTTTAATTTCTTAAGCTTTCAAAAATGAAGCTGGTTTCCAGATCTCTTCTATGTAGCATTATTGAAGCAGTGGAGTTTAAATCATTCACAGCTGCTGTCTAACCATAGAAAATGAGATGCAGAATTTGATTAGATTTTTTCTTAAATATATAATATTATTTTTGTTCTATGTAGAGGTGTATTTTGCATTGATGGGAAAGCTACAGAGAGAAAATGAAGGAAGCAAGTAAGGGAATACCTTTTAATTTCTTCTAAACATAGAAATTTATGGTCGCAGTTCTGCATTTACTAATAATGTTCCTCCCAGCACAGATTTTTTTTTACTGTGGCCATTTTAAATAAGCTTATAGGAAGTTAACCAAATTTAGAAATATACAGACAGTGAGTTTACTTCATTGCCATAAGATACAGATATATTAACAGGCATTTGGGTTTAAATCCAACTTGTAAATAAGTTTTTTAATTTAAGGTTTTATAAAAGGGGACTCACAATTTCAAAGCTTCACACTGTTTTCAAGTTTTAATTTTACTCCTATAAAATAAAAATGATTTATAATATGTCTATGGCATAAAAAGCAGCATTTATAGAAATGCAAAGTTGTATTCCTTAATAACATGTATACATGTGGGCCCTCCCTGATGGACCAACGGGTTAGGATGCAGCACTGCAAGCTAGCCGCAGCTGCTTCAGTACCAGTTCGATCCCCCGCCTGGGAGGTGATCCACATGGCGCAGCAAACCTCTTCCCTTTCACCCGCTGCCCCCAGTGTGCTTAGTCAATTTCCCTGTCCTGTTCCCTACTCTGTTTCTGGTGAATCCTCTCACCGCCCCTGCACCTCTGGCCTGTACCCCAGTTCTGTAGGCATAAATAAATCAATCTTTAAAAATAAAAATGTGTATATGCAACAAGTATTACAACTAGAAATTAAGTTAATGAAGTAAACAAAGCTATAAAATACCCCTTACATTAAATTATAGCTATAAATTATTTGAGGTTTTGTTTCTGAAATATTCCTTTTATTTCCCCATTTACATATAGATTCATAATTACAGTCATTGTGTAGATAAATGCTGCACATTGACATTTACTTCAAATATAATTGAAATTTTAAAATTTAGATTCTTTCTCTCTCCCTTCTACCGTCCCTCAAGACTCAAAAACAAAAGTTAAAAGGCACACTCAAAGTTATGATCATTACTACCAAAGGTATGATCATCATTACAGTCTTCTAACATGCAAATATATTCTTTCAAATTCAACTTGCAACAGAGTGGGATTCATCCATGTCCCTACAGATTCACTTAAAATGGACATTTATAATATGTTATTTAGTAATTTAGCAGATAGAGAGCACACACAATTGATGTATGTTTCTGTAATACTACTGAGATAAACATCTTTCTTTGAAGTTTTATATTCGTGTTTAGATTTACACACAAAAAATGTTTTCATTTTCTGAACATCTGTTGTTCAATACCATTCTTTTAAGTTTTTGTTAATTCTATAAGTGACAAGAATATTAGTTCTCTATCACCAAATGTACTATTAAATCTACTTAAATTCTAAATATAGAGTAAATAAAAAAAATTGCACACATAAACCATGTTGCTTTTGTCTATTGTTACATATTTTTTTCTATTTTTATGTATCTTAAACATAATATGTACTACTCACATACATATATTTCATCCTTTTTCATCTACTATATATATTAAATACATATACCTGGTTCTGAATCATGAGATACAGAACTTTTACTGACTTCTGTATTCTTAAGTCAGCATCACAACATTGTACATTAAATAACCAATCTTCCCATTATATTCTCACCAAATTTTTTAATGGTATATTCTAATAAGCATTTCTGGAATCTTTATCTTCTCTTCATTATATGTGTAGCAGTGTCACTTTGAAACCAACTAGGTAATGATAAATATAAAAAACATAGAAAATGCCTAAAGCACAGGTATTAAGACAATGGAAGAAAAAGATGTTCTTGGAGGTTCATGATTATAATTTTAGATATTTTTAAACACGAGGCTGTAAGAATCATACTATAGGCTGTATGTTTTACTTATAAATTTCAATTTAAAAAAAAATATATAGATGAACTGAGGTATAGGCCAGAGGTGTTGGGATGGAGGGAGGGGAAGGTGAGAAGATTCACCAGAGACAGAGTTGGGAGCAGAATCAGTGGACTGACTGAAGTACGCTGCAGAGGGCTGCAGCTGGCAGCAGAGGAGAGGTCTGCTGTGCCATACATAGATCAGATGAACTCAGGGTAGCCTGAGGCCACTAGGGAGACTCTTAAAATTCAACTTTTTAACACGGTTTTAAAACATTTAACTTTTCATTGGTAGGTAAGTAAACATCAACTTACAAAGGAAGGCACAAGAAAACTAACAGAATTTACTAAGGTCATGTGAGCTGGTCATATTAATATGTGTTTTCCTAATTATAAATTTTATACTTTTCCTTCTTCTGTTGATATGTAAATAGCAGTGCTACATATATTTGTAATTCTCCTCTAAACAAGGAGATGAATTCCCTGGTTAAATGGTACTTCCCAACATGATCACATGGCATATTATGTTGGCAAGAATTAGTTTAATAGGTAAATAACCATAAATATGAAATAGCAATCAAGTATGCATAAAAATCACTTAAGAATGTGTGATGTGTTTTTTTTAATTGAATGATTTTAGTTTGCCTATCTGAAGTTAAATTCCCCAACTCCTCAATGTATAAATTTGAATGGATTTTGATTATAATACAATCAATTATCTTAAATTGTGTTCTTCATTTATTATCTAATAGACTGATTTTTGCTTTTTTGGTGGAAGGCTGATAATGATCTACTAAAATTTCTGAATGTAGAACCAGAAGTTCCTATAACTTCCTTCTGAAATAGCAAAATTAAATGTTTTGGAGAGAGCTGTCAGTTAATGATATTAATTTGGCAATCATTATCCATCTATAAATGATATTTAAAGTCACAAGACTGAATGAGATCCCCAAGATAAGTACAAATAGAGAAGAGAACTGATCCTGTGGGTATCCCAACATAAAGTCTGGAAAAAGGAGGAAGGAACAAGGGCATCTGAGAAGAGGCCCTCTCTCTCCTGCTCTGGAGTAGATTCAGATGACCAAACATTGACAAATGGATATAGTAACTTGCTGTCACCATTGATCCGCATTAGATTTATGCTGAAGTGGTGGACATAATAGTCTGACTTAA
The DNA here is from genome assembly GCF_000260355.1 of Condylura cristata. Classification (NCBI taxonomy): domain Eukaryota; kingdom Metazoa; phylum Chordata; class Mammalia; order Eulipotyphla; family Talpidae; genus Condylura; species Condylura cristata. Next base: position 51,772,143 of record NW_004567114.1, on the reverse strand, counting down.
GTGTACTTAAGAGATAAAGGAGTAGACTTGCTGAGTTTCACTGCCAAGGGAAATCAAAGCATAGCTAGAAAGGGTAAGAAAAATAGAGAGGCATGATGTATTTTTTTGTTTTTAAGACAACTAAAAAAAATAGCAATGAAGTATTTATTATAAAGTTCCTGACAAAGCTGTTATCTTAGTTCACTTTAGAAACTTAATTGATGATGACCTGGGCTAGCTAGCAAAAAATATTTTTGTCCAGAAAACCTTTACCTTGAATTAGTCCAGACTTATTTTAGTGAATAAAATTTGTAGAGCTTCCAACTATGTATCAAAAGAAATAGCCAAATGCTTTCTCTTTCACAAATGAAAGTGGAGCAATGGGAAATTTCCTGGGCGACACTATTTCTGTAACAGTTAAAAAGGCAAAGCTTTATAAGATGATCTCTTAGGGAAGCTATAGCTTGTAAATAAATTGTACACAGTGATTAAAATCTCTTTGATGTTAACTGAGTGATCAGATATAGTAGGTTTAATTCAATTAAGTAGAGTAGAAGGAATGTTGTTATTATCATTGCATCAACATGATGTTTAAAATAGGCAATGAAAGGAATGATTTAAGTGTTTGGCTGATGTATCAGAATTATACTGGTAGAGCACGTATATTGTTTATCATGCTTTAGTGTCATTCCTTATATTAACACGTCACTAAGTAACAAATTTTTGTATAAGACTTAAAAAACAGAGGTCTCACTGACCATAAAGGGACATTAATTCAAACTACCCATGGGAGCCACCATTAATTGTACAGACCCTGTGTGTATACCAAGTTGAGGAAATCTCAAGGTAAGCCCACCACTGCAGAGACACACACACCGAAAAAGATGCTGTTCAACTTAGGGTTCTTGGTCTTTCTCTCCCACAACCTGCCCAGGTACCCTACCCTAGCCTAGGGACATAAAATGCAAAGAACTGTAACTGCACTACCAAATTACTTGGCATTTCCCTACCAAAACAAACATAATTTTGAGATAGTCATCAGTTAACCAAATCCAGGTAACATCACACTAGGAACAAAAGCTCACACTAAAATTTAAGCTGAATCTAATCAATACATACCTGTAACAAAGACATTCAGTCAGGTACAACCGTAATGACAAAAGTATCATCCAAATCTCACCTCACAGGAATGCATAAAGCCTTCCAGAAACCGTCATGAAGACATATGCACACTTAAATACAAAGGATTGTCCTCAGAACACTTCTAAGTTTTTATGAAAATGTCAACAGAAATTTTAACAATTAAAATGGACAAATATCAGCTTTCCTCTTTTGGAAAATGTTATGTCTTTGAAGACATGTCTGAAATGAAAATTTGCCCCTATAATTTTTTCTTTGAGAATTGCACTTTTCTGACAGCAATATGCAGTTCCACGCAGTTCCACCCACTTCCCACTGCTTTTCAGACTTATGTAGCAGAAGCGCCACCAAAATACACATACATATTCATAAGATGTCTGAAGCATTAATTCCACACATGGCAATGTATACTTGCATCTGTGGTTGGAGCTTCTAATTTGCAAAAGCAAATATAATGTGTCTAAAAATTTTGATGAGTGAGTCTTTCAAATTCAAGTCCAGAACATTAGGGATTCACATATACATAATTTCAAGCAGCAATAGGCTTTAGTTTTCTGACTACCTAATATAATTCTCTAAAGTCAGAGTGTCACTATAAGAATATGATTATTGCCAATGCTAATTTTTCTAATTTACTTCTTATAGTTATTTTAAGTTATAAATATTCATAACCAAAATCTTCTGGTAGTGTCCTTTCCAATAGTTTAAAAACTAAGTTCCACGTGTTATAATACAAATCTATTTTCTCCCACTCTAATCTATGTAGTGGAAGGAAAAAATGGTATTCAGTATCTTTTCAAAATAAGTAAATAATGGCTTAACCTTTCTTTTTTTTTTCTTTTTCAGTGTACAATTGTCTAGTAGCTGAAATACTGACAACACACACACATATTGATCTTTTGCTTTTTTTGCTTTATAAAGGCAAAGCTTACCAATAGTTGAGCCAATTTACTTCTTGTAGATTTAAGTTCTAATTTTGCTTCAGTACCTATAAATGAGCAAATATTCCTTTTACTCCACTTTCTTGGAAGAGGCTACCTCCATGATATGGCAGCTCCTTAAGCCAAGAAAAGCCCTGGTTTGCTAATTCAGGACATAGGAATTAAGCATAGAAGTCTGCACATAAGTGCTTGACAAAGAATTAAAGCATTGGCATCAACCTAAAAGTACATAAATGGTTTGGAAGAATCAAAGTGTAGACTTGCTAATCTCTTGGCAAATTTCAATATGACAAAAATCACTAAAAGGTGAAATCCTCAGTTAAATAAGGCATTGTTTTAACATAGATAAACACAATGACATACTAATGAACTGGCTTTGTAAATCTCAGTGAAAGAAAACAAATTGCTTCTCCACTAATATTGTAGTAAAGATAACAAATGACTTTGTTAAATTTTGATTTTTTTTGTTTATCTGTGTTGATTTTATTAATCGTGCCAGTGGTTCAAAACAGACATCTGAAATTGCTCAAGGTTTCCTGACAGCTATTGTTATGACTATTGTCATATTTGGAGTTCTGTTGTTTGTGGCACCTATTTACTTGTGTTAAAAGGCATCAGTGGCAAGGATCAAAAATGTTTACTAAAGAAATTTTCAAATGAACATAAAATGTCTAGAAGTCCAGCAACTTTTTTTTTTTTTTTTGGCAGCACTACACTCTCTTACTGAGTGGGTTTGCAGGAGGTTCTCTAATTACAATTTTGTGTTTTTTCCAGAATGACTCAAAGTATTTACAGCAAATCATTATTATTTGTGGATTCTATATTTGCAAACTGGCCTACTGTCAAAGATATATTTGTAACCCCCAAAATCAATAATTATGTACCTTTGGGGTCATTCATAGACATTATAGAATCATTCATAGTGGCAAATTTTCTGACTGTCTCAAGGTGTACATCCCCAGCTCTTGTTCCAGCTCTCTTACTACAAATATGTATATTTTTCTCAGACTACTTAATGCCATTTTTTTTCTACTTATTGTTATTTCACTATTTAATATGACCCCCAAGAAGAGTGCTTAAGTGTTGTGTACTGTTCTTAAGCACAAGAACTCTGTGATATGCCTTATGGAGAAAATGTGTGGGTTAGGTAAGCTTCACTCAGGCATTAATTACATACTGTTGGCCATGAAAATATCAAACAAGGTCTTTTAAACAAACATGCACATAAGATTTTATGTATGTATGGATTGGTCAATAAAAATGTGTCAAATATTGATAAGAATAAAGCTTTATTTTCCCTATAAGCACTAGTTCAATACTTGCTAATTGAGTGTTTGAAATGATTTTGTAGAACATCACTACTGCCAACTGTGTAATTCCAATCAACTTGTCTGAGATATGCCATTCCAAGGAGAACAATACTGGAAGTAAAGCAGAAAATTCACAATAGTTTAAAGCTTTGTTTCTAGACTTTGCCCATTTCTATTAAATAAAACTGGGTATTTTTTTCTTCAGAGTTCATTAGGACATGACCTTGATTTACAACAAACAAAAATGAAAATTTGTCTTCTATAACTTGACCATTATGACTTTAGGCAAAACAATGAAATTACCTTTCTAATGTAAGCCAAATTCCTATAATTGGCATTTTTTTCAGTCTTTTTATTTAGAGGGACCATTTGTCAGGGGAAAAAAATTTTGATTGGTTCTACCATATAAAACATAAGAATAAAATTCTGAACACCGCACCTGCTACATACAAAGGATACACATTTCTTATCAGCGAGGGAAAATGGGAGTTTGTTGTGGCTATTGGATTTTATTGTGCTGGAGGTGAGGGGAACTTCAGCAATTTTCTACATATCTTCAAGTGGCTTAAGCCTCTATTTCAGTCATTCTGGGAAACAATTCAGCCCCTCAGTCTTTCCTTCTCTCTCCATACTTGTTTTCTATAAGATCACTAGCACAAATGTTCCTCTTTAAATATATATA
>NW_004567114.1:51753794-51767991 GCF_000260355.1 Condylura cristata | reverse complement strand
TATAAATTATATTCATTTTAAGCTCTAAAACACCTAAGTTTGGGAATTTAAAACAATGCAATAAATACTTTTAGTGTAATATTTTGTTCACATATGTGCTAGAATCTATACCAATCATCCAAGCATGCTCTGTTTCCAGAGAAACTGAACATAATAGTGTCTGTGTGTGTGTGTATGTGTGTGTGTGGCACATATATATGTAGAGATACATGCACACACATATATGGCTCACACAATTGCAAGGGCTGACAATAGCCATATTACAGAACAGAGAGGAAATCTGGAAATTCAGGCAGGAGTTGATGCTACAGTCTTGAGACAAAATTTCTTCTCAGTTTTTGTTTTTATAAGGCCTGCAATGGACAGGATGAGGCTCACCCACAGAATTAAACTCCACTGATTATAGATGTTAACCAAAGCTACCACAAAATACTCTCACAGCAATACTGAGAAGCTCAGATTCTGGTTTAATTAACAACTGGCTACCACAGCCAAGCCAAGTAGGCACCATCATGATATCACACCTCCAATGAACACTAATAAACAACAGGGGAGGAAAAAAAAAGAGTAAATTGAGGCAGCAATCCTGGACTTAGTCCCCAGCTTTAGTACTAACAGTGTCATTTTAAGAAAATCACTACTTCTCTGGAAATAATATGTGTATTTGGAAAAGAAAAAAAAAATGAACAGTGTATTAGCACTTACTTTAGTTAGGGTCAGATAAAAATCAAACTTAAAAACTAATCCTTGAAAACACTGCAGAACTGAGGCATCCAGAGGGGGAGGGATGAGAACAAAGTGTGAGGAGAGTACAGTGGTCTATGGTAGCCACTATGAGTGCTCTGGTGGTGGACACACTATAGAAACTAGACCTGAGACAAGGATCTTCTACTTCTAAAATAGTAAGAATGATGTAAAACAACAATACCTCAATAAAAATTTTAAAAAACAAAAATTCATCTAACTTTGTTGGCAGTTAAGGATTTGATAGAGAGCTTAGTCAATAGTTAGTAATTCTGTTACTAAAGTCTATGTCTTTCATAATTCTATTGTTACCAGATATTAATATATTCCTTTTTGTAGTAGGCATTGCATAAATACATGTGGAAGGAAGGCAACAAGAGTGGGAGAAAGGAGGAGCAAAGGAAGACAGAAAGGAAGAAACAAGTGAAGGGAAGGAGGAAGAGAGTCAGGGAAGGAGGGGGGCACGGGGGAAGAAGGGCAGGAGAGAGAGAAGGAAAGGAGGGTGGCCCAGGAAGGTAGAAGGAAAAGGACTAAGTGAGGATCAAAGAGTGAACATCAAAGTTCACTTCTGAAAAGAATTACACAAAGTCACTGCAATTAAGACAGCAAAAATAAAGAATAAGAATAAAAAGTCGTCTGTTTTCAAGCTATTTAAGGTTGATACGGAAAAAATGGCAACTTGCAAGCAATCATAATTAAAACCTACTAAGAAAAAGACACAAAAGTCAATGTACAAAGTGAACAAAACAATTTAAGAATCCAGGGTAATGTCAAAGGGGACATACTCAGACTACAAAGGGTCAAAACCAAACATATCAGTAATCTAAAATCACCACCCCGTTGCAGATGGATCTAAATGTGGTTTTGAAAAACTTTACAGGTTAACTGACAAGTGCTGCTAAATTTAAAACAAGGTACCAAAGCAGTATCTTTAGAATGACACTATAAGAATGGAAAATGTTGTAAAGGAGAACTGCAATTCAGTCAATTGGGGTGATGAATAGGAGATTAAAACCATCAATGTTTAGACAAACATTATGCAAGGAAAAGAAGCTTATCAGGCAACCTGATAAGGCAATGACATTTCCCCCAACCTAGATGGAATATCCTTCAAGAACAAACAATTCCTTATGTTTCAATTCTCTTCTAATTTAGCAATTTCCCAGTTATTAATTCTGCTTCACAGGCATCTTGCCATGAAGAAACAATTGCCTAGAAAAGTATGTCTTTTGCTGTGAAATGGTAAATAGGTATTCTACTTCAACAAAAATAAACATGAGTTTTATTAGTAAAGATTAGTTTTCCAGAAACTAGAACAACTCTGTCTGGAAGGAAAAATAGTTTCTGGAACTTAAAATTTGAGAACCAGAAGCCTACTTCAATGTACAACTCACTTGATAGCCTAGTTTACAAAGCATGAGTGATAATCCTCTCTGTACTCTTCTTTAGGCATACTTGTGACTTTCAATTTTAGCCAATTGAGAACAGACCATTCCAGATAGAAAGATTCATGTGGTCTGCTAATACTAAGCTACTAAGTGGCCTATCCAGCCTCCATTTTATTACCTATAGTTCTGTATTCCTAAAGCAAGGTCAGAACTGCCAGGTCATAGGAGCCCAACCCTACACAATGACTCTCCAATCAATTAAGAATATAAAGCTAGATCACTCTAGGAAGTGTATGCATCAAGAGGTATGACCCAGAACACCTGGGGCTGGTGATGGATACATAAACTTAAGCCTGACTTATACATCATAAGGTAAGACCAGAAATGCCCACAGGGCCGTTTACTGATGTATAACAAAGGACCCCAGATTGAAATCCTGACTGGGGAGTCAGGGCTTGATCTATGATACCAAGCTATCAGCAGATGAGAAATACAGTTCCACCTTTCCCCTGTTTCCTCCACTTCTCCCTCTCTTTTTCTACTTCCTCATATGACTAATGCTGTATTACTGGTTTATCAATAAAAAGGCCAGGATCTTATTCCTGAGAAGCATCCTGCATTATGTAGCCTGCTCCATGACTCCCCTCTCTTTATCAGCCTGACACAACAGATTTAGACTGGGAAACACAATGTACACATTGATTGGTATAAACTACCCTGCTTTGATATGGTTGATAAGAAGGCTGAACAAAAAGACTGTCAAGGAAGACAGGACATTTGAAAATTTTAAATAAGTATAATGGGAATTAATGGCAATGAAAAGTCACCAAGTTCTAATATTTTTTGAACTGGTGAATAATAGAATTTTAACTCTATATTAGTGTGATTAACCTGTTGAGAACATAGTAGATAACTTTGTGGAGGGAGTGATGGGTCTAACAAATGTTTTGCAACTATCTACATAAGGAACAGAAAATAATCTATGCTGGAAAGATATTTATTAAAATAGACACAGAGGACATAAAGGGCAAGACTCTAAGGAAAGAACAATCACAAGGATTCACTAAGGATCTGACTAGATATGAAGGGTAGTGGATCTAGAAAGGTATTTCCAGGTTAGCAATTCCTGGTACAGTAGTACCAATAAAAGAAATATCCATGCTAAGGAAAGGGAAAAGGGGATAGGATAGCAGGAAAGACAAAGAAGTTGTGTTTAGACAATGTGAATTTGGACTTAAATAACAAACTCAGATATAGATATATGTGCTATGAAGAGATTGAAACCACTAAAAACTGATGTTTCAAAGTTACAGAACAGCATACCAGAGTTTTTAGAAGGGAATATATGAATTCATATGCAAATATTAAGGAGAGGAAAAGAACATCAAAATATACTGATTAATCCTGGAAATTTTCATGGGAGAAGAGTTTTGAGCTCTATATTCAAAAAAATGTAATACTGAGGTTTGGTCAAAATAAGGAACAGCTTTCTCTATGGCTAAACAATGAAAATAAATGAATGTTGGAGTTTGAGCTGACACTCAAATTCATTAACTGAGCAAGTGTATATACTCAAGGTTGTATCTAATGGGGATTTCTCTTAGTGAAAATAAACATAGCATTTATTTACATATAATGATACAGATCTCTTATTTTAAACACATGCTAAATTGAAATTATTCTACAGAACTTATTCTTTCATTTTATGCCCATAATTTGCAACTTTATTATTTAAGACACATAATGAGTGTCTACTAATATATAATAAATTATTGTTAATATATAATTTTCTCTATTTCACTTCAATGAAAAATTATTAGTATAGGAGAATTAAAATAATTAAATATTATTAAAGGATAGTTTCATTTTAATCAAAACAAACTGACTCAAATATCAGGTTAATAGAAAAGTCATGATGCATTTTTTTTTCTGTTTTTCAAGCCAAAATGTGTCATGACTTTTCTGACAACCCAATATTTAAGGATGTAATACACATAAATGGCAAAATGACTGTTTTTTTCCCACAATTCAAACAATATATAAAATAGTAGTTTGATTGTTTTAAGGTAATGATTGTTTATGACTGAGAGCACTCACAGTTCTGAGGTGAAAATTCAGGACACAAATGATTAAGGTACAATATGTGTGGTGGGCAGTTGAGTCACCATCCAGTTAACAAATCAGATGTTAATATAGAGTTGTTATAAAGATATTTTGGAGTTGTGATTAATGTCTATAGTCAGGTGTCACTAAGGAGATCAATCTTAATAATGTGGGTATAGCTCATGCAACAAGTCAAAAGGCCTTAAAGAGTAAAATACAGAAGACAAATTCTGTCTTGAGCCTATATATTGTTTCCTACCTAAGAATTTGCAAACTGACAGTCTGCCCTATATTTTTTCAGACTTTCTAGTTATGTATCACTCTCTCTCTCTCTCTCTCTCTCTCTCTCTCTCTCACACACACACACACACACACACACACGCACACACACACGCAAACATACCCTATCACTTTCAGGAGTAGTATGGAGTAGTTTCTCTGGAGATATGATAAATGACACCATGACAGAGTTAACAGGTCAGGGAAGGTGTTAACACTGTGTCATTCTTGAAGCTATGACACCAGGAAGGAAAGAAACTCATTGGAGGACCTGGATGATCAGAAAACCAGAAATTTGAGACTGTATCAAGTATTCAAGAAATAATAGGTATCTATCCATGGCAGCAATCCAAATACATACAGGGAATAGTCAGAAGCCCTGTCTGATTGAGTCATGATGTATCCAGGGGATGTTAGGAAGAATTTGGGAATTTTAAATGAGGGAAAAACATGCTCTAAGATACATTTTAGAAAATTTGCTTTTATGAGTTCACCTGTAGCAAACAGGTAATACTAGTCTTATATTTCTGTTGTCGCTATGAAAAGGCAATGATTGTTACAGAAAAGCAAGTAAATTTTATTTTTATTCATAGTCATGGTTTTAGTTATAATGAATGTATGGTTTCTGGGGAAGATAATCAAATTTTTACACTCAGTTTACTGATTCATAAATCAAAATCCAATCTAGTAAGCTAAGTCTTCCCTCTTCACAACCATGGCAAGCTGAATATTTTCCAAATGTGCCAAACACCAAGAGCATTAGGATCTCAGCAAATGTCTTTCAGCTAGTACTTGACCAGTATCAGAAGGCCAAATATTTTTTTTTTGTTCTACCTTTGCCATACACAACCCCAACTAAGAAAATCCATCCTAATTTATAAAACAGAGTTACCACAGCAACAAAGTGAACAGTTAAAAACCAAGGAAGTTAATCAATGTAAGTCATTGTTGGAAAGATTATCCCTTGAGACAAATCTCTCACTGCTAAGATTATTGCTATTTATCTGAAGTATTTTCTGAAAAGGTAAGAATGATTGACTCAGAGCTTCAGATCAATGAGATGTTTTTTTTTTTCCCCCTTTCAATGGGCTAAAGCTCCCAGCAGACTTAAGCTACACTTTTAATCATGACATTAATCAATAACAATTACACCCAAGAGGATGCCAACATAGGTTTGCCAGGAAATCTCACAGGGCTTCTACACTTAGAGAAATACTCACTATTACGCATTATAAAATAGAATTCTGGTTGGCCTATTTTCTTAGAGAATGGTGCTTTAGACCCAAAATTTTATCATAGTGCTCCTCAAATATTATCATGCTTAAGAATCACCAGGGTAGGGGTCTTAAAGTGAGATTTTGACTCAGATGGCCTGAAATATTAATTTCTACAAGCTCCCAGTTTCTATCCATGCTGTTGGTCAGGAGGCCATGCCTTAAATAGTGAGATAGCAAATTACATCATGTACAATAAAAGGCATGTACAATGGAGAAGGGGATGCTTAGAGAAGAGATATTCAACCTCAAAAGTGATTCTACTTATAGATCTCCTACCTCAACTGCCCTCTTTGGGAAGTAACTCAGAAAAAATGAAAATATTAAGCTGACATTGAAAAGTACCATTTTTCAAATGTCTTCTAGTTAACTTGGATATTAATAGGTGTTGCCAGAAAAGTAAGATACTACTAGGAGACTCATTGGTCACATAACTGAGCCAAACAAAATTAATAATAATGGCTAACATTTGTTTAGTATTTACTAGGTGCTAGTCATTTTCCTGGATGCTAACTCACTTTACCTTCACAACCCTACTAGGTAGAAACTGTATTATCACCCCCACTTACAGATGAGGAAATGGAAGGCGGAGACGTTAGATAACTCACCCAAAGTTGCAAGGCTGGTCGTGGTGGGCCAGGGCCCAACCCCTGATAGACTATCTTCCAAGCTCAGACTCTGACCTCTGGAACATAAGTGCTTTTCATGTTGAGTGCTTATAAGTTACCAATGAAGGTGAATACACAATGAAAAGGAAAACTTAAACATCAGGCAAGAGAAAATAAAAACATGCTGAAGAAGGAACTAATTGGAAAACAGGAGAAATACCTGAAGGGGAAAAAAAAAAAACTGAGAAGAGAGTATGGTAATGGAGGCATCATTCACCTAGTTATAGATACACTGAGTGAAGACCAATCTGCTTGGCAAATAACATCAAACTTTAAGATCTCACTCCCTAAGAGATGATGAACAGTTAACTTCTACCAAAGTTAAAAAAAGAAAAAAAAAAGAAAGAAAAAAAGCACTCAAAAGACACAGCCATGATTATTCTTACACTAAATATATAATTTACAGATTATCTGGACCCCTTGTACTGTCTCTTTTTCCCACAAAACGGTTTGGACATTTTGCTTCCAATTAGCAAAGATGAGAAGACAATTAAGTCAGTTTGTGTTTTGGGTGGATTTTTTTCTCTGATTTCAGAATCTAGCAATATATTTGGGAAGAGATTAGATGTGAAACAAATGATGAAAATACATTTTATAATCCTAGATTATCAGTGAATCCACTGTGCTTGTTCTTCCTATTGCTAGTATAAAAAATATAGTGAGGCCCTCCCTGGTGGCGCAGTGGGTTAAAGCACAGCACTAAGATGCTAAAGCCACTTCCCCATGAGTTGGATCCCTGCCCCGGAGGTGATCCACATGGCACAGCAGGCCTTTCCTGGCCTGCCTCCTGATCCCCTCCTGGATCTGCCTGTTCTGTTCCCCACTCTGAATTCTCTCACCTACCCTACACCTCTGGCCTGTACCCCAATTCTGTGTGCATAAATAAATAAATCTTTAAAATATGTGTGTATGTGTGTGCATACATACTGAGTCCAGTCTGAGGACCCAAATACATGGACCCAACATGCCTGGATTACAAAGCAGCCAGCAGAATATAAGTCAGGTCAGGCAGAACAATAAACAAAACAGTTATTTGGGTCGATGTGCATATGGAAACAGTTCAGATTGCTCAAACAAGCATTATAACATGGTTGGCCTTGGAAACTTCTGACATTCACTGATCCCTAATGTAATATATATGCAGAGATCCTCTTGGAAAACATTAGCACTATCTGAAGGAAAAGAAAACCTTCACTGGAGACAAGGAACTGCCTTTCTGTGCCCTGAAGCTATCAGATGTGTAAATGTATCTCCAAGTACCAGAATAAAGGCACTTTCTTCAAATGACATGAGGTCCTTTGTCCTCAAGACTGACACACCTCTTAAAAACTTGCTTTGGGGCCCTCCCTGGTGGCACAGCGCAGCGGTTAAAGCACTGCACTAAGAAGCTTAAGCCAATTCCGCATGAGTTCGATCCCGCCTGCCTGCCCCGGAGATCCACATGGCGAGGCAGACCTCTCCTGACCCGCCCGCTGCTCCCCTCAGCAGTGTACTTCGTCCATCTGCCTGTTCTGCTCCCCACTCTGTTCCTGGTGAATCCTCTCACCCTCCGCATCTCTGGCCTGTACCCCAGTTCTGTATGAATAAATAAATCTTTAAAAAAAAAAAAAAAAACTTGCTTTGACCTTTAGGCTTCTAAGGTGACACAATCAAATTTTGTTAAGAGCAGGACTTCAATCCACATTTACAAACTTTTGAAATATTTTAATTTTATCTAAATGTTTTCCATCAGCATGTTCCTTTTTAAGAGAATCCTTCATTGTTCTAAGACACAAATCATATCCTTTGAATTCCAGATGAAAACATTTTATGCCTATTTATGATTGTGTTTCAATAGGCATGTATACACATGTAAAGCAGTTTCAGTGTTATTTAAAAATACACTTCAATAGGTCTCATTGTGTTGATATTAGCAAAGCACTTAAGAAAATGCTTCCAGGTGGCAGGCACCTGCTTGGGCTTTGAAACACCAACCTCAAAACCTACAGTCAAGTACCAAAATGGAAACGAGTTACAAACTATGTATTTCAGCACCTAGCAGTTTTGGCAGCTTATTTGGAAATGGTTATAGCCAGCTGGGCATTTTGCCATTTCCTTGGGGCGAAATTAAAGTGGAAGATGCGAGGGTTTTATTGTAATTTTCCACCACATATTTATATCATTATGGGTTTTGTGCTGCTCTAGTCCCTACACAGTCTCACTGAATATCTTCTTATTATGTCACTGAGATTTGAAGAAAATATAGGATGATGCAGTGAAAACAAATGGGCACTGTGTATAGTAAAATGTTGCTGAAGTTAACACAACGACTATCAGAACAGGCTACATAATTTGCAGGGCCCTGTGCAAAATGTAAAAGCAGAGGGAAAATTTCATGAAAGCTACTAAAATATTAAGACTTGTCCTCCCTTCTGCACTTTCTTTCTTGACCTGCAGCAGTGTTATTCATTTGTTATTCAAGGAAACCCACACAGAGGACACACATTCTGAGGTATCTGCCATTGTGTGCCCTCTTGTGTGCACAAGCCCACTGACAGGCTATTGATTTCTCCTTCCCACTAGCCGGCAAACCACCAAAACCAAGTTCTGCAAACTAGCTAGAGAAGGAGGACTCAAGTCAAGCATATTCCATTGCACAGACCCACCTTCCCAACCTTTAGGCAAAGACCCAATCCCAACAGCATTGCAACTGCTACACAAGGACGCCTTGGATCGCTATATGAGGTTGGCAAAAAGCTTGCCCCAATGAGGCATCTGTGGTGGCTGTCCAGGGTAGGAATGGCCACATCCACACTCTGTCCTAAAATGTCCTAGGCTTTTCTTCCAGGTTCTATTCTCCCCTGCCAGGTAGTTGAAAGCAGTAGCAATTGTTGGTCAGGCCAGGACTCAAGCACACAGACAGAATAAGGGTCCTGCAAGGCGGGGGAGTAAGCAGTAGAGAGCAGAGGAGAATTCATCTCAAGGAGGCAGACCATCCCAATGGACTTCACTTACCAAACAAAATCAGACATAATAAGGATTTCCTATAGTAAGTCAAAGCACTTACCCTCAAGTGAATGCTCTAGTTACATGCCAGTGAAACCAGAACTGATTCATATAAATACCCAAGGCCTGGGTTCACTTTAGAGTGTACATATGAAAATTAGTCATTAGTGAGATTAAATCATTCCCACATATGAATACACAAATTCATATGTGCTTTGCACACATAAAACCAAGGGCCCAAAAAAACTGAAGAAAGGTGAATTATATCAATGTCAGTATCCTAGTTGTGACGCTATAAGGTTTTATAAAATACTACCACTAGAAAAAAACTGTATACAGTATTCAAAGGGTCTCTGTATATCTTATAACTGTATATCTCAATATTTTTAAAAAGCCCCGATGTTTACAAAAATGGATGAAACACAGCATATAGGCATACAATACCAAAATTCCCTATACCTGGATATATTCAGAATATTGAATTAGATATAATTAGAGTATGATATGATGTAAAAGAGTAATCTTTTAAATAACTAGCTTGAATACAAAATCTGCAATCAGCATGTTAACCACACTGTGTACTATCAGGAGGAATGTGTTCAGCTAAATTTTGTGTTGAAATTTCTCTTATCTACTTAAGATAAAATGAAAACACACACAATGTAGAAAACTACATAAATACTCTGGGAACCAAAGTGGTCCATGCAAAAGCATGCCTTTATTCACAAAATGAGAAGACAAGTATGTGGAATGGCACAAAATCAACTTTAAATTTTTTAAGCTTCTGCATCCAGAAAATTGATCTGTATACCATTTACAACTGAAAGTGCATATTTCGTGATGGTACAGTTACTTAATTTTTATATACAAAGGGAAAAACTGCTTTCCTGTCAGGGTCTGAAGTACCAAAATAGAATGGAAAATTTGCATTCTGCAGGCTGACTTCCCAAGAAACTCAACCAGGTGTTGTTCTTTTCTATTTTGTTTTTTAAGACCATGTATGTGAGTAAATGCTCCAAAGAGATCAACTTTGACTGTCACAGTCTGGAAGAAAAGCATACAATTAAGTCCTCAGGGCCTAAAAGACACTGTCTCCTTCCTCAAAGGACACCAAATTGTACTTGTGTGTTAAATGAGGTAATAGAAAAGACTCACTTAACACCAAAGTCCAGCACCTTTGAAATATACTACAGTCTAGCAATTTAAATCAACTGTGGCAGCCTGTTCCCACTCTGACCTCTCAAGTGCTTAATACCCACTCACTATAAATTATGTATCCCATTACTATTTCTTACTCTGTCAGGCAGCACTCTCAGCCAAGATAAACCCACCTTTGGTTCCAGCCAAGACTTTACAGACCCAAAGAACTGATTAAAGAAAGAAAGAAAGAAGTTTGGGATCAAAATTAATTTTTCCACTGCTAACTCTCTACCTCTAAGTAAAACACTGGGCTGTTCATTAGTAAAATGAAATTTGAATTTCAAAGATGAATGAATATTCATTCACTTTGGGTAATTACATACTAAGGCATTCAAAAAATATTTGTTGAATGAGACACTGAATGAATGAATGAATGGATATGTACAGACTTCTTTCCAACCTGGCTTTTTTTCTCTTTACAAGCTAAATTTCCGTTCAGCTTCATTTTAGAGTTAAAATATCAATGTAGAAGGGGAGGAACCACAAATAAAACATCACTTTGCTCACGACCTCACTTGACTGCATCATGCTACACCCCTACATAATTAATCTCTGACAGCACCAGTGAGACGTGGATATGCCAGCAACTCTATGTCAGGGTTTGCCAGGTGTGGCAAATTACTGATTCTTCGTCTAGCCAAGCTTTGAGCCTGGGAGACTCACAAAAAAGCACTCCTGCATCTCCCGAGGCAGGAGAGCAGCTCTGGCTGAAGATCAATGTCTCCCTTGCTGGCAGTGCCCTAGTTTTGTCCTGGCAGACTCAAGGCAGCCTGGGCTCCAGACTGTGCCAGTGTCTTAAAGATCTGGGCTTTTCCCTGTCCCACCTTGGGTCCTCAAGTTCTGCACAGCTTACCTATATGTCTCCAACTGTCCGAACCACAGTCTACTCAACTGAAAGCAATACGCTTTCTCAAAGGTATAATCAAAACCCTCCCCACTCCGCCTCATTCAGAGCCCAGCCTGGCATTGGGCCCTGTTTCATTGATTCCCCAGGCCTCCATTGCTGGCAGCTGCACAGATGCAGCTTTCAATCTCCTCATTACAAAACCTTACTCTGTCCTATTCTCTCTTCTATTCCTTAGCACTTAAAATAAGTTAATTATTTTTCACAAAGTTTATTTAACGACATGCAAATATTTTTATGTGTTATTCAGCTCAAATGCAACAATGCTAACTTTCCTGCTCTTCCTCCAAGTTCCACCAGAGACTTCTCACTACCTTTTAACCTAAAGAGCTACAAAAAAGTGCATCAAATGATGTTCTAATCATCAAAGAATTATCACAGCAGACTGAACACTGCTATTAGAGTAAATAATTAATCAAGACATGGCAAACTACCATTAGAAATATATAAATTATTTAAGATAAATCAAATATACAGTAACTAGCCATTTCTTTCTAAACTACTAATACATTATAGTTAACATGAATACCACTGAGAGTCTCATGATTTATATCCTTCCAGTATATTCTCACCTCTCCATTCCAGAAATTCAGTTTCAAAATATCCCTAAAGAAAATTGAGAGCAAGGTGTTAAACATGCCAATGAGAGGGAAAATCCAAGCAGAAGATACAAGCCTTGGCACAACTCATGTCTGAAATGAAAAGAAAAGACAGAAAGTAGGAAAGAAATTTATTGACTAACCATTAAGTCAAGTGGTACTTAATTAGAGAAAATGGAACAATTTATAGAACTATGCAATGGAACATTCACTAAGAATTCAGCCTAATGCATCATGTAACATCTAACTGTCTGGAAAGTGGAACATGTCTCCTCATTTCAGGGCTTTCCCAAGAGGCCATTAATAATGTATATACTTTGAAGTCATTGAGTAGACTGATGGTCCACGACACACTTCTAACTATGCTCTTCATCCAGTATAACTCAAGACCCCGTTTTTATTTCCAGGTAAACTACAGAAATTCTAAATTCTTTTCTGCACTGGTCTAAATGGGTGCCAGTTTTCTTCCTACTAGTAATATTCACTTCTTTGTTAAATAATAAAGTAGTTCTACTTTCAGTGTAGTTGTGAGCAAAGAGAACACTGTAGTGGATGGAACACTGTCATGTCAGTGGTCATCAAAACTCCTCTTAAAGGTATTTTATCAACAGTTTACAGAAACCCACACAGAGAGAACAGGGTAGGCCTCCCTAGCTACCCCACTCCCTAACAGAAGAACCAATCATGTACCATACGTTCAGGAATGAAAACAAAACCTGGTGGTATAGGGCTGATTTGCAAACTTTTAATAAATGTATATTCTCTTGTAACTAAAATATATTTTGATGAAACATATATAATAGAAAAGGTGTTACCCTTGAGCACATCATTTAAATAATTGGGAAAGCTCATTACTCTTCAAGTACTCATCATTTTGAGGTCTGCATTTATTCTGATGTGGGCTAAATGAATATGCTGGTTTAGAGGTTCTTTGACTTTGTTGGGTTTCTATTTCAATGACTTGTAACAGCTGGAAAGGACTAAATATGTTTATTCACCAAAATTCACTGGTTAACACTCAAAAAATCCATGTGGTATTATTAGGAGATAGGGCCCAGAGAAGTAATTAGTTACAAGGAAGGAAAACGTATGATGGAGTTAGGCACCCTAAGACGAGACGTAAGAGAGCTTGCTCTGCAGACTCATCTGAGCCTTGTAAAGACTCAACAAGAAGACAGCCATCTGCAAGCCAGGAAGCAGGCTCTCCCCAGACAACTGGCCCATTCCCACTTTAATCTTGGACTTGCCAGACACCAGAATTGTGAGAAATAAATGTTTCTTGTTTAAGTCACCTAATCCGTGGTAATTTGTTATAGCAGCCAGCCAATACTAACACAGTTGTGATGCAATGTATTATATCCTCAATAAAATAAACAATCTCTTCTATGTAATCCTATGATTGCCATCATACTTCAGAGATACTGTAGGTTTGGTTTCAGATCATTGCACTGAATGAGTATTGCAATAAAGCATGTCACATATTTTTTTTGGTTACCCAGATTGCATAATTATGTGTAGATCAAAAAAGTAATATAGGGCTAGACTCTATAATGGGCCTGGTTGATGAGCAAAGGAAAATGTTAATCAACTGCTAAGCATTTAAAGTGAAAATTGTATTAATGATTACCAGAAAGAAGTGGAGGGGAGAAAGGGTGGTGGGGAGATCAAATAAAAGGGGTTAATTATATGGTGAGAGACAAAATTAGATTTTTAGGATTTTTAGTGGTGAACACAATGCAGTATACACAGATAATGATTTATACAGATGCATACCTGAAACTATATAGTACTATAGTACAATACCACATCAACAAAAAATTATAATCAATATGAATAAAATTATATGACAAAAAAAGTTACATGTATACTACACTATGATCCATTAAGTGTATAAAAGCATTTTCTAAAAAGTGTGGTATAATTTAGGGCCCTCCCTGGTGGTGCAGCGGGTTAAAGCACAGTACTAAGAAGCTTAAGCCACTTCAGCATGAGTTCGATTCCCGCCTGCCCCAGAGGTGATCCACATGGCGTGGCAGACCTCTCCTGACCCGCC